>NC_143552.1:74961923-75117500 GCF_054136105.1 Typopeltis vanoorti | reverse complement strand
TTTAAATTATGTATTCTTTCATAAAGTTTTAAACTTCACGACCTGCTGGCTGCAGGAAGTAATACATAATGCAGTTGTGAGATGTTTTCCTCAAGGAATGGAATGGACCGAAGTACCTTTTGGTAATCCGGCTGTGTGCCAATTTATTGGAAGCTTCCATTTCTGAGGTAAACAAGCTTAGAAGTCCATCTTAATGTGACGATTTTCCGTTCAAATTATTTTCTTATATGTATAATTTTACTTTATCAGCATTTCTCTATGGATATAAATGTACTATTTTGTTTTAATTTCGTTATCTCTCATTTTATCTTTAATTATACATTTTGAAAGTGAGTGGGCTAAGTCAGAGGGTAGGAAAGTGAGAGGAGCTACAGAATCGCTCTTCATTTCTTTAAAATGTAGAAAATATATGAAGTATATCGTTTAATCGTATAAGAATAAACACAGAAAATATTATCATTGCAACGCATTATTGAGTTCAATATTCTTTCAAAATCATGGACCAACTGCCGTACAGCGACCTCCAGAGAAGGCCCGTGAATCTTTACCGTATCTGTACAAAGATAAAGTATTTCCCACTTAATTATAATTAAATACGATATAATCACTAATAATTAGCAGTGATTATACGGTATTTTAATTCAACAGTCTAAATTACCTTTTTGCGATATAACATGATAGATCCTGAATTATTGAATAAATTAAGAATTTGAAAGATTTCATGCATTAAATCAAATATTTCTTTCTACCTTTTTTCATTACTCTCAGAGAGAGAAAGAAAGAGAGACAGAGAAAGTAGAGCAAAAACCAGACGACGTATCGCATATAAAATGAGTTCACTCTCAGTATATATAGAAAAAAATGCATATTATGACGTAATACGTTTTATTTTTAGTTTATTTATTTTAATTTTATCGTTGATGCGTGGAGAGCGTGATAAATGATGTGTTTATGGAATAATGGTATTTTCTCATTATGCGGAGTGACATTCATACCCTTTCTCCACACGGACGCCTGCATAGTATTTAAATTTGCTCGGTGGTATCTAAATTACACAATCATTCTTGAAATATGATCTTGTCATTTTTTGTCCTTAGAGATTATTCCTCACAAATTCATCTCGTGCACTTATGTATTGTAATTTTATTCACAATTCGTTATCTAGATGAGCAAAAAATGAACTTCTTGTTAGTTGAAACTCAGAACAATATCACACTAATTAAGATGAGCGTGATTTAGATAATCGTTGATAGGCAATATGTTTCTGAAGAAAGTATCCCATCTCATGTCCATTGTTACTAAGAGCAATTGCGCCTTCATTGAACCTTGTGCTTTACAGAATGTTGTACAGTGAAATTTTGGACGACACTTGGTGAACGTATTTATTCCGAATACTTCAGTAGATTGAAACAATATTAAACAGTGATAATGTTACTTATGAACTCGAGAAGAATCGAAATGTCTTATAAATACTAGTTAAACTTCAGAGAAGATTTTACAAATCTATTTTGTCGTTTAAATAGATTAAACTGCATCACTTTTCATTCTATACTAAACAAATCTGTTTCAAAATTCTTGATTTTTTCTTTAAGTTCATTTCTTGAAATGGCTGTTGGATGCTTCAACATCAAAACAGATTCGTGTTTCCAAAGTGGATGGTAACGTGACTCTTATAAATAACAAAACACGCACGCGCGCGCACACACACACACACATTTCGAGAATGAGAATTACCTAAATGAGTGTCTACTGAAACGAACTCAAATATGTAATCTAAAAAAATCCAAGTAAATTGCTTTCTGAATATTAGTTATTGGAAACTTGAGCACGGAGGCAAAAACGAGACTTACATAATGGTCTATAACAGTAAAGAAAAAGTAAGCAATTTAAAATGATAAAAAATAATACTTTTGATTTTGAATTCAGCATTTTGCTAAATTGGTCATTTGAAGACAAGAGAAGATAGATGGTAATTTCGAACTTCGAGAAAAATCTGCGATATTTTCCTTGGTGAACAGTGATTGCAAAACACACACACAAACGAAGTTTGAGATTGTTTTAAAACACCCTGCTTAAAGGTTTTTTTTTGTTTTAATTTAAATGTTCAATGAATTTAAATTTAATCTAAATTCATTGATCCGATGATAAATTACGATGATTTATGCTTGTTAAACAAATGAAAAAAAGTCAACAATAAAATGAATGTTTGGATTGTATAAGGAAACCATCCATTTAACACAAGTAGTGCTTTGTTGGGAACAGCTTTTATTTCTCTAAGTAGATCAAATACTGTCGGTCATTTAAAACATTCAAATCTAATTGTTTTTTATTTACTTTCAAGAAATGCACTTCTTAGAAAGACAGAAAAGAAAGAAAATACGCAAATAATAATCTTTCGCTATCTATCCGCCATTTTCTCAACTTCTGCTTCCGCAGGTCCCTGAATCGGAAGCCAAACCATTTTCTTTCTTTTTTCTTTTCTTTATCTTTCTCAAAGATCTAAAACAAGTTAAAAACATTAACATTGTCAATTTTTGGCTTGTTTTATTGTCGTAATCAAGGTTCTTGTTAAAGATCAAGCATTAATTCCTTGCAATTATATTTCTGTTACTAGATTATATATCACTGTAAATAATAAGTCATATCATTGTTATTAATTCTGTATCGTAATTAACATCATTCAAATTACTAGTAAATATTTTGAAACTGATCGAAACAGACAACAGATATGTAAATACTATAGAACCAAACTGATTTGTAAAATTTCTAGATAATAAATGTAATGAGAAACGTGTCTTCTTTCCAAGTCATTTCAGGCTGGACTGTGTTCTCATGTCAGACTGAAGACATTTATAAACACCAATGCCCACGACGGGATTTGAACCCAAAAACTATTCAGTAGTAAAGCAAGTACGCTATCCACTAGGCCAACCACACCAACCATTCCACTCTTTTCGTGGAGTATTTGAATAGAACGAGAATGTAAAATTTTCGAATATTGTTGAAACAATGTGATGAAATGCTATTGCGGTTTAGTTTATGAAACACTTAGTTGTTTTCGATAATCTTAATTTTGAGATGAATATCAATAGGGCAAAATATCAACTCTAAATTGACGTCAAGTCTAGTGAGCGTATAAAATCTCAGGATAATTTTGGTTTTGATTCTAACAATAAAAATTCTCCACCCTATTTAAAGATGGAACTCTGACTTCTTTTTAGAAGTGAAATTTTAATAATTAAATTAAAGTTTCATTTAAATATTCTTATGGGATTATTACTAAAGTTATATACTTGGGATAAGTTCTTACTACTGTTCCTCAAAACACCATAGTAACGAAAAAGAAAATAAACGGTTGTTTGCTGGATACATTTATCAGTGATAGTGCTAAAAGTTAAATCAGATGTCAGAAGCATAACTTGGGATGTTTTACATACATCTTGGATTTTGATACGTGTGAGAATAAAGATCTAAAAATAGAATTGAAGAAGTTTAAGAATAAATGTAAGGCTTTTTAAGGATATCGACAGAAGAAAGTTGAAGTACTTTGGACACGTTGCAAGGATGGGTGTAGGACTTCAAAAAACAATAACAAAAGGTAGTTCCTAGAGAAATAGGAAGGGGATTGACCGTCAGTGAGTTGGACAGATGGATCGTGTGTCTGGAGTGACTGATTGTCAGAGAGTTGAAGCTTCCAGAAAAGCATACAACTGGACTGCTTGGCGAGGACTGGTATGGCACATTACCGATCATCTAAGTGACCATACGGTATCTGATGATGCTCAATGAATAGATAGATGGAGAATAAAGATGAAACTGAATGAATCATTCTAGCAGAAATAATGATTTCTCTTAGTGAAAGGTGGTAATAGAAAAAAGTCTTCCTCCATACATTCCAACGCAAAATAATTCATTTGAAACCTACCTCTTCAGCAGGCATCTCAACTGACTCGAAAACAAGAATTATCATGCCATCATCTGTTCACTGGACATCCACAAATGCCCTAGGGTGATATATCACACCAGTCAGTCCTCGTCATGTAGTCCTGTTGTATGCTTTTCTGGAGGCTTCAACTCTGAAGATCAGTCACCACACACACACACACACCATTCATTCATTCATCTATCTCATTGACGGTATACTCCTTCCTTTTTTTCAAGGAACTTTACCTTCCATTACCCTTCTGAAAAGTTCTCCTTCCATCCTTTCAGTCTGTCCAACATATATGAACTTTCTTCTCTCAATATCCTTAAGGCGCATTAAAGTTCTGATTTTTTCTAACACCCATTCCTTTGTATGCCTTTTAGTATATGATATTGTCAACAGGCTGCTGTAACACCACACCTCAAAAGCAGCTATCCATTTCTTATCCGACTTCTTTAGGTTCTAAGTCTCACATCCATAAGTCGCTGTTCGAAAAAACAACTGCAATCAAATTCCTCAATTTTGTTCCGGTCGAGATAGATCCATCCTTCCAGAATTTAGACAAGTTTCTGACTGTTTCTCTGAGTTAATCCAACACCTGTTCGTACTGTCGCTTCTTGCTCCCTGCACAAGTTAGCTATCAACATGATACCGTGTTGAGTAAAACCCATTCTTTTCATTACTTCCCACAGTTTCACATGCTCAACACAGTCAAACGCTTTAGAGTAGTCTAAGAAACACATTACTATAGGCAGTCTAAGTTCTTTATTGCTTTCTATGATCTGTCTAAGGCAAAGAATCTGATTTCTGGTGTTCATATCTTCTCTAAAACCTGCTTGTTCCGCCTTTGCCTCAAATTTGGTCTCAATCCTATTTAACATGATCTTCAATAAAATCTTTCTTGCATGAGTGATTAAGCTAATAGTTCTATAGTTCTTGAAATCCATATCTCCCTTCGTATGTAGTGATTATGAAAAACGACGTCTTCCAGTCTCAAGGCCATGATGCTCCCATATCCTTGATGTGTGCCATATCCTTAATGAGTGCCATCTCCTATCGGAGGTTGGCGACTACCTTGGCAAATTTTGAGCGATCCTCAGCCACTCTAAACAGTCCCTCAGAGCTCATGCCAGTCCACTGATATCTGCCAGCCAAGATTTTCTTCGTCTTCCTTGTTCTCTTCTTCCATTTATCTTCCCCTTTAGAAGCAAATGAAGTATTTTATATTTTTCATTACGAAGTAGGTGACCAAGATATGCAGTTTTCCTTCTTTTTATGGTATCTAAAAGTTCATGTGATTTCCCCATTTGTTCCAGTACTTCCTGATTGGAGGTTTTTGCTGTCCATGGGATTTTTAACATTCGTCTGTATAACCACATCTTAAAGGCTTCAAGTTTTTTTATTGATGTTGTCTTCAAAGTCCAAGTTTCTGCACCTTACAGCAGTTTAGACTATACATAGCATTTAACCATGCATACTCTAAGCTCTAAGTTTAACTGGGGTTACACAGTGTTGATTTCATCAGGAGAAAATTTTTTCTTGCCATTTCAATTGTAACTTTTATTTCCATTTCTGGATTGCATTCTTCATTTAACCAGCATCCGAGATATTTAAACTTTGTCATTCTTTCCATTCGTTTCCCATTTAAAGAAAATAATGAATTAAGAATTGGTTTCTTGCTTATGACCATGAATTTAGTTTTGGTAATATTTTTAATCCCATTCTTTCACTCTCTTCATTCACTAGTCCCAGAAGATTTTGAAGATCCTGAATATTGTCAGACAGGAGAGCTGTGTCATCAGCATATCGGATGTTACTGATGATTTCACCATTTATATTAATCCCTTCCTCTCTTCCTTTTAAGATTTTTTGAAATATGGCTTCTGAGTATATGTTAAAAAGAAGAGGTGACAGCACACATCCTTGCCTTACTCCTCGTTTGATGTTAATGGGGTCTGTAATAATGTCATCAATTTGAACAGATGCCTTTTGGTTCCAATATAAGTTTTGAATGATCCTGATGTCTTTACCATCTAATCCAATTCTCTTTAATAGTATAATCACTTTAGTATGTTGGACTTTATCAAATGCTTTCTCAAAGTCAATGAAGCAAATGAGTACTTCATCGTTTTGATCATTACATTTTTGGAATAAGATTTGAGAGCAGAAAAGAGCCTCTCTTGTTCCCAAACCGCTTCTAAAGCCAAACTGGGTATCACTGATGGTGTCTTCACATTTTCTGTATATTCGTTTTTGAATTATTTTCAGGAACATTTTGAGAACATGACTCATTAGCTTGATCATTCTATAGTCATTACAAGTTTTCGCATATGCTTTTTTAGGTAGCATGAAGAAGGTCGACTGTAACCAGTCTTGTGGGAATATGCCTGTATCGTAGACATTATTAAATAGCTTTACTAATATAGCAATGTTGTCACCTTCTAATAACTTTACTATTTCTGCTGGTATTCTATCAGGGCCTGAGGCTTTATCATTTTTAGCTGAGTTGAGCGCACATTCTACCTCTGATCTTAGAATGCATGGATCGTCTATCTGTTCATAAGTGTATTCTGGGTTCTGTCTGTTATCAGAAAGGAGTTCTTCTACATATTTCACCCATTCTTGTATTTTGTCATCTTTTTCGGATATTATTTCTCCCTTTTTGTTTCGAAGTACATATAGTTGTTTTTTCTTAAATATACCTGAGGTCTCGTTCAGCTTTTTTGTGTAAATTAAAACTGTTATGTTTTTCTTGTAGAATTTCAATTTCTCTACATTTTTAATTCATCCAGATTTCTTTTGCTTCTTTGATCTTGGCTTTAATAATTTGTTTTTTCATTGGGAAGGGATTAAGCAATCGAAAGGTATGGATCATGGATTATTGCATATTTTAATTATTTGAAAAGCGATCAATCAAATCTTGTGGCAACTTTTTTATATCAATCCTATCCAAGAGTTTTGCATATTTATAGTTTATCTTTGGATAGACCAAGGATTAATAATTTGGAAAAACTCTAGTTTGCGTACCAAATGCATCCATTATCCATTTCACAAAGGAATGATGGCACACACATTGAAAAATAAAATACATCTTTTGATGTATTTCATTGTATTTTATTAATGACGTTTGATAAAATGAATAAGAAACTACTGTAAAATCAATAATTAAAATCTACTAAGCAAGTAACCTCGGATCAGTCGGCCTTGGTTACCTAGTAAGTTTTTAGGCCGCCTTAGAACACTCTGCCTGAAGTTATATAGTATATTCAAGCTTCAGACACATTCTACGTTATTGGGTGTATTACCCAGCAGCCTGCTAATATCATGTGTTCTAAGTTTACAACACTGCGTAGAGAAAATTGTCATAACGATATAATGTATATTCTCGTTTCCTAGAAATTTCTTTTGCAAATTTTCTGAAGTTTTCTTGATTACAAATTATTCCAATCTTTCATATCTCTTTCTTTAAAATCTAAAAATTTTCACTTACCCACTTTCTTCTTGCAGTGACTTCACTCAAAATGCTACTATGATTGTGCCTAATAACGCTTCTCATGCTGCATCGGCTGTCGCGCAGAATAATCAGAGCCGCGTTCAGGGCTTAGGCAGAGGGTCCTGTTCGAGAAGTATATTACAGTCTCCATCAAAAGTCAGTGATACCGTGAATGAGCAACACAGAATGTATAAGATTAATCTTAGAAAGGAATTTTACATAGGTACATGAAATGTCCGGGGTTTACAGATGGGTACTCTTGAGATTGTCTGTAAAGAGATGGATAGGTATAAAATTAACATCTTGGGAATTACAGAGACCAGATGGAATGGAGAAGGTCACTTCAAAAGACAGGATGGAAAGCTAGTTATTTACTCAGGTGGTGACTCAAAACATCATGGGGTAGCTGTGATACTGAAGACAACTCAGGCAAGAAGCCTTCTTGGTTATAACCCCATTAATGATAGGATACTCTCCATTAGACTTAAGGCTCAGCCTACCAATGTATCAATTATGGTAGTTTATGCACCCCACACGGATAGGCCTGAAGAAGAGAGTGAAGAATTCTATGAAAACTTGCAAACTGTTTTGCACTGCCTACCAAGGAGAGACATACTATACATCCTAGGAGACTTAAATGCAAAAGTGGGAAAGAGTGTGAGAGTCAGGCCGGAGTGTGGCATGTTTGGTCTGGGTGAACGTAACACCCATGGTGAAAGACTATTGGAATTTGCCCGTGCTAACAGATTAGTTATTACCAATATCTGCTTCCAGAAACATCCACGACGGACCTATACTTGGACATCCAACATTGATAGGTCAAGGCACCAGATTGATTACATCCTGGCTCTCCAGCGGTGGAAGACAAGCGTCTCTGATGTGCATACTTGTCCTGGAGCAGATTGTGGTACAGACCATCAGCTGGTAAGAGCCAAAGTAAGACTAAGACTCCGTAGACTTCCAGGTCAGGCACATTCCACTAGATTGGATGTTAGAGTAATTCCTAGTGGATTCACAGAAGAAACATCAACTCGGCTGGATGATTTTTTGGAGACCAATGAGGAAATCTCACCAGAAAGGCTTTGGGAAGGAGTCAAGATGATAATACAGGATACAGCGAAGACGTATCTCGGCCCAATAAGAAAACCAAGAGACCCATGGATATCAGATTCAACATGAGAACTAATCAAAAGAAGGCGGTTGGAAAAACAAAGAGACACAGGGACCGAAGAATACAAGAGATTACATAGAGAAATCAGAAGAGCCATCAAGCACGATAAGGAAAAGTTCTATACTAATAAATGTGAAGAAATAGAGTTCCAGATGAGAAGGCATAATTATAAAAGGATGTTTTATTTAGTTCGTGACTTAAAGCACAAGTTCAAGCCTAAATTGAATGTCATCAAAGACAGGAATGGATCATTACTAACAGAAGAGTTGGAAATCAAAAACAGATGGAAAGAATACTGTGAGGAACTGTACAGCAGAGTGGATAAAGAAAATGTGGAGTCCTCCCACCAAGAAAATTTTGATTTGGAACCTTCTCCACTTAGGTATGAAGTTGAAAGAGCAGTTAAGCAGCTCAACAGCAGTAAGGCCCCAGGTGCAGATGAAATCCCAGCAGAGTTAATTAAGGTCACAGGAGATGGAGGGATAAGAGTGTTTCATAGATTGATTACAAGGATATGGGAGACAGGATCATGGCCTAGAGACTGGAAGAAGTCAGTTTTCCTACCACTACACAAGAAAGGTGATATGAAGGCATGCAAGAATTATAGAACTATTAGTTTGATATCTCATGCAAGTAAAATTTTATTAAAGATCATGCTAAATAGGATTGAGGCCAAAGTTGAGGCAGAGATGCCCGAGGAACAAGCAGGTTTTAGGAAAGGTAGGGGCACCAGAGGTCAGATCCTTTGCCTTAGACAGATCATAGAAAAATATAAAGAATTCAGACTCCCTCTGGTAATGTGTTTCTTAGACTACTCTAAAGCTTTTGACTGTGTTGAGCATGTGAAACTGTGGGAAGTAATGAAAAGAATGGGTTTTCCTCAACACACTATCAGGTTGATAGCCAACTTGTATAAGGAGCAAGAAGCCACAGTAAGAACAGGTGTTGGATTGACTGACTGGCTTCAAGTTGGAAAAGGAGTTAAGCAAGGATGTTTACTTTCTCCTCACTTGTTTAGTATATATGCAGAGGACATCATGCGTCAAGCATTGGATGAGCTCAAGACAGGAATTACGATAGGAGGTAGATTGATCAGTAATCTGAGGTACGCTGATGATACAGTACTCCTTTGTAATGACATGGAAGAACTAGGACTAATTCTTGACAAAGTTAACAAGATCAGTGATAACAGAGGACTTCAACTCAATTCTAGCAAGACAAAGATCATGGTTCTCAAAGGAAAAACAAACAGAGAAGCTTTTGAGAAACAAAATGTATCTTAATGGAGAAAGAACTGAGGAAGTCAGCAAGTTTGAGTACCTGGGATCCATTATTAATGTGAAGAATTGCTGTTCAGAAGATGTCAGAAAAAGGTTAGGAATGGCTAAAACAATAGTCAGGGACCTGTCTAAAATCTAGAAGGATGGATTTATCTCCATGGGAACAAAGTTGAGGATTTTGGATGCAGTTGTTTTTCCAACAGCAACTTATGGATGCGAGACTTGGAACCTAAAGAAGTCAGATAAGAAACGGATATCTGCTTTTGAGATGTGGTGTTACAGAAGGCTGTTGAGGATATCGTACACTGAAAGGCGTACAAATGAATGGGTGTTAGAATAGATTAGTAGAACTTTAAGGCTCCTTAAGGATATTGACAGAAGAAAATTAAAATATTTTGGACACATAGAAAGGATGGAAGGAGGACTTCTAAGAACAGTAATAGAAGGTAAAGTTCCTGGAAAAAGAGGCAGGGGTAGACCATCAATGAGATGGATGGATGGCGTGTGTGGAGTGACTGATCTTCAGAGAGTTGAGGCTGCCAGAAGGGCCAACAACAGGACTACATGGCGCGGCCTAGTGTGGAACATCATCGAGCATCGGAGTGACCGTACGGCATCTGTAGATGCCCAGTGAACAGAGACCCAGAAAAGCTGTTTATTACAATCAGTTTAATGTTCCTAACTATATATTCCTCTCTTTCCTCATTTGTATTGATTCATTGGACAGATATACTAAGAGCTATTACTAGCAGAAGTTCCTTAAATGCAAAACTGAACCGTTTGTGCGTTGCCCCTTCAGTTTAAACTTTTGCATTTCACATCTCGAAAAATGCCCTTCTACCATATTAAGCACATCAATCTGCTGATGTGTTTTTCTTTCACTCTTTCACCAAATTAAGTGATACCAGATCGGACTCTTTTTCTATTATCGTATTTGATTATCGTTACTCCAATGAAGATAAATGCCACGAGCAAATTCAGAGGAATTCGAAGATTGGCTTCTGCCGTTTCAAAGATTTTTTTACTTGGGGAAGGTATGAACATAAAAATGACTTTAACTAACCTGCCAGTTTATGACGTATTTGCATCGCACTCCATGGTTTGTAATACAAACCATGGAGTGCGAGATGTCTCTCCAACTCTAAAATGCTATCTTTTTTATATATTACTTCACTTTCTTACTGCAAACTATATTCATTTCTATATTCAGTTTTATGAAAGATTGAGGAAATAAAGAAAAATATATCATAAAATTCTTAAGGTACATCTTCAAATCCTTCTTAATGACATCGTTCATTTCATGGTAGTAAACGCGTGTCCTAAATATCACGTTAGTTAAGGTATATGCAGGTTTTCTGTTAGAGTTTGCGCCATTATATATTTATTTTTCTTCTTTCATAAAATTGGAATCTTTTTAACAGTTTCTAATATTTAGCAATGTTATAAAAATTCAATGTTATAAAAAAAATCACATATTTTTCTATTGAAATACGAATATATTTGGTCTTCAATATGATAAAATATTCAGTCTTATTGATATCAAAAACTAGAATTTGTTTCTCTCTTTAAATGTTACTTTTTTCTTCTGAAGATCTATTAATGCTAAACTGTCCAAGAGAGCAGTCAGAATCAAACACTACTCATTATTGCATCACACAAATCTTTGGTTTCCTACTGCAGTGTCTTTTCTGTGGACATTTCCAAGGCAACCAACCTAAATGGCCTCTGTAATTCTAGCATTTATTCTAAACATGTTGGGATGTAGACAAAAAAAAAAAAAAAAAAAAACCATAATTGATTTATAGTTAAACTCTGAAGTGCAAGCTGGTTAGGGTGACTGGATGGAGTCTCCACGTTGTATCCTTACAACCTATGAATTCTAATACTACAGTGACATGGGAATTTGTGAATATTTTTAAGTGGTGGGTGTTTTATTTTTCACTGCCTAGTGCCATTTGTTTGTTTGAACCTGCCATTTTTATTTGTTATGATCTTGAAGGCATGGAAAAAATACTGTTTAGTCTCTAAACAACAATGGAATTCCAGATTATTTAATCATTAGCTTAATCGCGGAACTAATCTGCTATAGGTTGACGAACTTTTGTGGATAGGATTATCATTAAAGGCTGCAAATTCACCAATATGATTTCTCTCGTCTTCGTTCATTTTCTCTTATCCCGAGACAACTTTTGGAGCAACTTTCCTTCATGTATGTATATTTTATATATTTGCCAAAAATACATCGTGGGGATATTCTACTTTGTTAATAGTTTTTGCTTTCTCTTAAACGCCACTCATGTACGACTTTACTATTGTCGTTTTACAAATACGAAAATGTGTTAAATTTGGAGGAGTAAACTGCAACCCTGGGTGGCCAAGTGGATAGTATTGTATATCCGTTTCCAATTTATCAATTTGTATGTTTGAATCCTACCATGGATTTTGACGTTTATAAAACGCATCTTCTTTAAGACTTGTTCCCACTCCTTCCCACAGTTTCTTTCTTAAGTAAAATGCTTATATCTTTTCTTTAAAAATAATGAATGCTTTAGTCATATCGCATCATCGCCCATCACTGACATCACTCTGAAACGAGTATGATTGTCTTTTAATCAGCTAATATAAGTGATATAATAGCTGATTGAAAATTCGGAGATGGTTGATTAAGCCGATTCATGATATACACGACCTGCAGAAGTGTGACATATGCTTCTAGGAAGCACAGATCGTTGAAAAGCATTTGCCTATGTAATCTGAAACGCTGTTATTATTCTCTTCTTAGTAACTGTGACGCTACACGCAGTTTTCCAAAATACTGCGATTTTGTAAACACTCGTCTTTTCCATTGTCTGATCTAGAGTCAGAGCCTTCTCAGTTAACAAACTACATTAAATGATAATAGGGATTTCTAACCTGGTTATCTACACCTTTCAGGATGGTTTAAAAAAAGCGATATCTGTACTAGAGCATCGGCAGTCAGTCTAAATTTCAGATGATTCCACAATTATAATTACTTAATTATAATAAATTAAGATTAATTTTCGATCAGTTTATTTTGGCCTATTCACGTAAATCCTTGAAATATTTCGGAGACATTTAAATCAAATTTTCCAATTAAATGACTCTAATATTCAACTTAAATATGAAGATTCAAGACGTAAAGATTACGAACATTAAAAGACGTAAAAGATTTGGAAAAATTTAGGCTCTTTCACCTGCATACAAATCAGTTACTGAATAAAATATGCAACTTAACTCAACATACAGAACGCTCTTGCGATGCAATCTATAGTACTTAAAGGTCAATTAGGTTTCTAATTTCCTAGCTTTCAAGAAACACGAGACAATACGCTACTGTGAATCGTGTCATCGCCTGGCATCTTATCAGCGGAAAGAATTCTTTTTCACGAGACAAGTTGGAAACTCTTGTGAAATAAATATCACTTGATGTGTTTTTGAGATAGATGTGCGTTATTGAAATTCGTAAGCTATTTTTATTAAAAAATAGTATCGCTTCTCTTTTTTGGAAGCTGTTAATATGATTCCAAATAATGTTGCGTTCATAATTCGTGTTTAAATTAAATCGATCTTAGGGTGAAACAGGTCTGAAAGCTATTTTCTTTTGTTACTTTCTTCGATGTCCAACTTGAGAAGAGGGTGAAAATAAAATTTAGGATACACACACACATCTGTAGTAAATGCACACTCACTAGGTGTCAGTATTATATGAATGCAATCTATATCAAATTTTAATAAACACACAGCAAGTAGACTTTTTTCATATTCTAATACCCCTGATGGCTTCGCGTAATTGAAATCACGAGGAAAACCTTTAGATATTTTTACAGGTGGGCGAAGGACTACGTAATCCAAATGTACTGCTCCAAAGGCCAAACATGGAACTTTTTCAATCCGTCAGTCCTCCAATAAGTCTCACGCACACACACCATGAGATGAAATGCTTCCACCGCTTAACAATATTCACAAATATCCATGTACACATTGAAATCAGAACCCTGCTGGGGGTAGTAGGCTGGCATATGAAACTTGATATTGTCTTCACGATAAATCAAACTCAATTATTGAGTGACTTCTCCACTTGGGAAAGAAATCAGGCAGCATTCATCTCAGAATATAAGTGCATAAATAATCAGATCGATTATTTGCAAACACAACTGCTTAACATTTTGACCTGGGAAGCCTCTTGTATTATCATAAACATAATGGGATTAGTCATAAACGGTTAGATTTCCAATTACGTGAAAGGAAACCATATATCGGAGTTATTAATCATAATTAGAACTAATCCATCTCTTTCAGTAATTGAATAACTTCAACTCGAACATCGATTCCTCCCAGTTGTTACAGCTTTTAAAGTTAATATAACCAAGAACTTCCTTTGCTAATGAGAAAATCATAGCATAGTGCATAGGGATGAATATCGGAATTCATAATGTGTTTCAGATAGTGTTTCGGATGTGCGTGGTTAGCTTTATCTGTTTTAAGTATATACCTCGTGCGTTGTATAGATGTTTAATATTTATATATTTCTTCCGTTTATTAAACATGTCTATAATGAGCGGAACGTTTATGTAGACTTTAAATGAAGATCAGTTAGTCTAGCATTTCGGAAGGTGTGTTCCTTGTCTGTATCGGTCCTTGAAACAAAATTACGTCCGCGAAAATTTAATTAGAAAATTTATAAATTTAGAATTTTCGTAAATATATAAATATGTATATAATATGAACATTATCTTATATAAATTTAATTTATTTAATATGACATGAGATTTAATATATAACATGGCATTTAATATGACACTTTTCCCTCTATAGATAGAGGAAAAAGTCACAAATGATTAAAAAAAATATACGACAACAATATGTAATATTTTTTTAAGTTTAATAATACTCGCGTGTTCGTACATACACACATAGAGTGGTGCGTTGCCTATCAGATACCAATAAATTATGAGATATTTTTACTGGTATTACAAAATTGCTTATTTAACTCAGCAAACACACATACATGTATGTGTACAGTGATGGGCCAAAAACAGTTGAATCGAAAAAAAAATTGTACTCAGCTTAGTAAAGAATGGGAAACGCTGAGTTAGCCAATCTCATGCTTAAGTAATAGGTTTTTTCCCCACCAGAAACTGTACCTCTTTTTCCCTCCCCTCCTCAATGAAGAAATATTGATGTGCAGTTATATACAGGATATTCCCCCTCATAGCCTGAGTTGCATCTCGAGCTTGTAAACTTTCCACGTGCTGTCTCTGCTTAGTTCGTAAAAGAATAATTTGGAAAGATTTTAATATTTGATTTTCTCAAAGATAAGACATTTTGTTTCAGATTTTTTCAAGTGAGGCTTGTTATTAAATCTGAGACAGCTGACAGGATTTTTCCCTCAAAGATAGTTGATGCTGAGAACCGAGTCACAAGAAAGAAAGAAAGAAAGAAAGAGAGAGAGAGAGAGAGAGAGAGAGAGAGAGAGAGAGAGAGAGAGAGAGAGAGAGAGAGAGAGAGAACGATTTTACTGCATGTATCAAAATATATGTTAAAATACAGATTATAGTATCCAATGGAATTTATTTCATGGATGCTTTTTCCTACCGATTATTTTTATTCGAAAATTTCATGAGTTTAGCTCCAATCTCTTCAAGATCAAACAGTATCAGCATACGTAACTCACACAATGAGAAAAGAAAATTAATTTAACTAATTTAACACTTTCGCTGATTAAGTCACATATTAAGTACTTAAGAAAGGCAATTTTCAAGCTGATTATTGAAACCATTCCTAAGGACTGATAGAGAAGAAATATAATATGGAATACAGGTCAGTCTGCGATTTTTAAACTAAATTTATACTAACTTTTCTGGACTAGTGTTTCGAATTACTTTACGAGCACAGTTTTATCGTCCTTAAGAGAATCGGCTTACTTGGAAATTGGTCTGGTCACTCTACTTGCGAATCAGTTCATGTTCAGCTTCCAACGTGTGGGGGAGGGGGGGGATGAGAAAGAGAGAGAGGTTTTTATTTCAATTGTTTCCTTCTTCCATGTAAAGTGTAGCAATTCAGAAATGTAACTCACTATATTATTTTCAAAAATCATATTAAAAATTTACTTTCAACTTTATTCCAAGAAATGCTACAGTCATTCTTCTTTAAAATAAAATGTACAGCCTGTCAGGCCATTTCCTTTTCCTTTCACAAACAGACGGTGTTGGGAAGAGGAAATGGCTGTTGTGGTACTAACATAATCAAGAGATCAGTAAAGTAGGCTAAACCAAGAAGAGAGAGAGAAAAGCTGATTGCTTTGCTTTGTCACCATCTGCAGCCCAAGCATCAGAGTACATTAGAAGTACTATGGCGCATTAGACTTGATGAACTGCAAGATTCTTCCCTCTGTCTCTCTCTCTATCTTTTTTTTTTTAAGAAGCTCTTGCACATAGAAGATCTGAATCTATTGGAAGAAAACTATTTTACTTTAAAACTTTAATTTGCAATTATCATTCGTCTACTACTGCCTTTTTTGTGATATGCCTTGTAATTAAAACTAGATTGAGGATTCAAAATAGCTCTTCTAACGGAAAACTCACACCTAAATTTTAAAATTCGTCCTATGTGGTTATTGCATTGGTGTTAGGAACAAGCACATCCTAATCCATATAATTATGCTGATTTGGGGATTTTCTTATAAACCGGATGCACATCGACATGGTTAATAGGTTAAACTATGAAATGGTTTACAATCTTCAGAACTTTATAAAATTACTGCTGATTATCTAAAAACACATTTAAAAGTGAATTATAATTGAACTGTCAATCAAGAACAAGTCTACTAACTCATTCATTCTAAATGAAATTCGTTTCCGGCACCAGCAATTTAGAATTAACTTATTTGTCGGTGATTTCATTAAGATTTGTGCACAACAGATACGTCTCCATCACAGTTAAGAAGTCAATTCCGAAATTCACTTTCTCGTTCTCTGAGAGCAGATTTTGTTTTTATTCTCCAGTTTCATAACATATGGTGCACTAGCAGGATGTGGTGAAAAAAATGTTCCTATTGAATCGTCTTGGAACTTAAACGATATTAAACACGCACTTTAACACCTATACAACCATGAAGCATGCAGTATGTGGTCATCTTTCTCAGATTGTGATTGAGATATGTTTCAAATTTCAAAAAACATGCATTCTTCAGGACTAAAGTTGTACTATAAATTCATAAAAAAGTGTTTTTTTATATTTTAGTTTTACTTTATTAACAATTTAGACAGCTATACGTCGTCATGCATCAACCTCCCAGGATGAAACTCACGTGTATAGGAAGAATGCAAAATTAGTGTAATAAATAAATAATATCGTGACCATATTAATTTATTATCAAATTATTAAACCTCGATTACAGATTTAATGTGTGCTTTGTGACTATTAGTTTAAGTATTGTTTTATCAAAATATGACAAGTCTGAAACGTATTTTTGCAACAGTTTTAAGTTTTCTTCAGTGTATAGAAGCAAATGGGTAATTCGTAAAGTTCATATTTTTGTCACCTATTGGAGTTTCTAGTAAAAGGCATAATAATAAACCTCAACAGAACGCTAATTCAATTGAACTTAATGGCATTTGACAAAAACTAGTCATCATTTTCATTATTAAAAAGTAATAAAGAGGAGTATACAATTACCGTGCCAAAATTACCTGATTAAAAGTAACCACAAAATTCTTTGCATATAAAGTTAATGCATCTCCTTCGAAAAGTTCGTTTTGGAAATGACCTACAGTCGTAGTACCGTATTTAGTTGTATACCAGCGATGTCTTGGAATACTTTTCGTTCAGAGTGGGTTTCAGCCTAGTAGGAAAAGTCACAAGACAGCATACAAATTCAGTGAACGAGGCCATTGGTAAAAAACCACTGGGATGCTTTTTCCTTATTCTTAAGTATTCTGCAAATGAGCAGGTTATTCTCTTAGTAGCAAAAACTTTCTTTCCACTCTCTTCTGTTCTGAGCTTTCTCTTTCAAGGTTGTGTACCTGTCTCCATTTAACATGTCATCTAGATTGTTTTCCTTACTCTTCCTCTGGGACTTTTTCCGTCTATTTTTCCTTCGATGGCATCTCTGATGATTCCATTGCCTCTCAGAATAGATCCAGTTTCCCCTTTCTTCTTTTTATCCTCTTTAACAGACTTCTTTCTTCTTCCACTCTTTTCAAGACCTCTTCGTTAGTTATTTTATCTGCCCATTTGTTTTTTTCCATCCTTCTCCAAATCCACATCTCAAAGCTTTCCAAAATCTTAATTTCTTCTTTCTTCAATGTCCAAGTTTTAACTGCATAGAGGGCAACACTCCACACGTAACATTTTATTAGTCTTTTCTTTAGGTTTCTGTTAATTTTACTTCTGAACAAATTCCATTTTCTATTAAAGGCATCTCTTCCCATCGCTATTCTTGCTTTTATGTTACTTTTACATCTTCCATCACTGCTAATCGCACTTCCTAGATATTTAAATGTCTTTACTTGATTCAGTTTCCCCCCATTTATTCTGATATCCATATTTGCCTCTTTCCTTGCGACTTTCATTACCGTTGTTTTTCTTATGTTAATTTTCATTTCATAATTGATACAGGACTCCAGTAGTCTGTTCAACTGATGTTGTAGTCCTGTTTCAGTATTTGTTAATAATACTTTGTCATCTGGGATGCTATTGTTAGTTAAAAATGCTTGGATATTCACAGGCGCATGGCATTTTTCTGTGGCTCAGAAACCAAATACCATCCCCAAAGACAACTCTGGTGGACAAAATATCTCTCAAAAGCACTGTAGAATGATTCTGAAGACTGATTCGTGATCAGATTTTCTGCGAGAAAGGAAACATTTAGGATTCCCTTGACTGAATCTGTCTCGCGTTTTAGGGCCGACAATACCGCTCAGATCTTAAATCGATTCCAATGAAACAACAAGCTTTTTCTTCGAAGGAGATAAAAGCTTGATGCGTGTGTGTGTGTGTGTGTGTATTGTGCTTGTTATTGCATTTATTTATGCAACAGTCTTAAAAAATATCAATTTAATTTATAAGGAATTCATTGCAATCAGATAGAGTTTTTTTACAGTGGTCTATGTGCATGAAGGGTAATGTAGGTTGCAAAATGGATTGTGATGGTATTTCCCTGCTCAGAATTTCATCCCTTTCAAGTGTTGATCGAAGCAGTGAAGTGTCTGTAACGGCAAATACTCGTAGAGAAGAGGGATTCTCACCTTCTGTGTAAAGGGTTTGAGTAGGCTGCCGAATGCCTCTCTCTGAGGATGTTGTGTTGTCTGCTTTAGTGTGTCGAAGGTAGATGTTGCATATAATCGTTTTCGAAATGATGGAGAGATAATTGCACAACGAATGGTTTCTGAATTTGAATGAACAAAGTGAAGTATTTTACTCTTCTGAATACAGTTGACTGCAGGTTAGAACTGCAGTTCTTCTATATATCTATCTTTCAGTGTAAAGGTAAAGTAATGAGACTATATTAAAAAAAAAAAGACGTACAATAAACAGGAATCTCTCTCTCTCTCTCTCTCTCTCTCTCTGGGTGATGGGGGCGCTAGAGAAGCATAGGAAGCATAGCACTATTACCTGACAGTACGGATAATTATTTGTAATACCTTTTTTTTCTATAGTCCGGAAAAACTGCTCTAGAGATCAAACATGGAACTGTTTTCAAACCACTTCCCATATAAAGTTAATCACACACATCCATGTCCTATTGCCGGTTTTGAACCGGTAGCCTGTTGGTTGGAAATGGGGATAAGCTAACCACTCGGCGAACAAGGCCGGCAAATTGGCCATAAGTTGCTTTGTTATACTACTTGGGCATTACCTAACGTTCATTCAGAAATTAAAGACTAGAACAACCAGTCAGTATCGTTTTGTGATACATTAACAGCTGATTAGGGAATAATGCTTTATCCTGAGCACAAATATTTCGATGGATTAACGATTTCAAAAAGAACAAAGAGGATGTTTCAGATGATCCTTGAATTTGCAACCAAGAATTAGTGTGAATCCAAAATGTGAAATAAATTACAAACATTTGTGACTTGGAATTTGAACACATATCACTTTTCAGGTATTTTAAGGTTATCTGATTTCCAGTTGGAATTCGTACTGAGATTCGAATTACTATTACAAGTTCAGATACTTCGTCAAGGGTGGTACTTTTAAGTACAATATATATATATAGATTTTTTTTAAATCCATAAACTGAGCATGAAACAGAGGCAACTATTCTGCAAATGAGCAAGATATTTCTCTTAAATTGAATCCAGTCTGTTAAATTAAACATGTGAATTATATAATACTACGGGGATCTGCTCCCCTGACGCCTACGGTGCCCAATCCCCCGAGTTCCGGACTGGTAGGCCGGTTCTCTTTGAATTCTGATGGCTCGAATTTTGAAGACTCGACACTCAGGGTAGCCCCTAAGTTTCAAAAAAGTTTCAAATAACTTGACAAAAAACGTGACACAAAAACGTTACAAAAAAAGGCTTATCATTTTATATTATAGAGTAGATATAGATATTCAGATACCTATATATTCATACATACCTGTAATTAGTATTGCTATATGATGAAAAAATTATGAAATAGGTACAAATATTTAAGATATTTTTATGAATAAACTAGAATCATAATTTGTAAATTGATTTAGAAACCATCGAACAAATACTTTGACAATCTCGGCACTTGGTAATCTGACAGCAAACTAGTTTAATCTAAATCCCATCTCCAGTTTTAAACATTCTTCTGTACGTGCAACACAGGAATGTTCGTAGATTTCAATCCAAGTATTACAAAAATTAAGTTCAACTCATTTTAAATGGATTTAATCGCATCACACACACACACACACACACACACACACACACACACACATTTTTGTGTGGCAAATGCCATCAACTGTGTGTTCACCTGAAGGACAGCGAAAAATTCGAATTCGTTACTGAAGATCTTAATTACCGATAACTCTGCCGAGTTATTATTAGTGACCGAAGGAAATCGTGTTTCATTTCTAGATGCGTGTGCGTAGCCTAGTTTTTGGTTGCAGTCGACATTACGCGTGACAGCTATTCATAAAAGTCAGGCCGAATAATTGATGTTTTAATTACCGACGTCTGGTTACGATGCTGCTTGCGTTCCTCTCCACTAACTCTACCAAACGGTAATCTATTCGGATGATGTGGATCGATATTTCGAAATAATCACCAACTCTGAAGGTGTAATAAATATAAAGGTTTAATCATGATCACGTGGTAAAGTAAAAGACGAACAACTACTCGCATTACATCATTTCAGAGTTGCATTTAGGGTATCGTGACTTTATGGCTGTTGCGTCTTTCGGTTCTTAAATAATCCAATGTGTGTGTGTGTGTGTGTGTGTGTATATATATATATATATATATATATATATATACATACATACACGTAAATGAAGTTCTCTCTCCCTGTATTCCCATCCTGGATATTTGGATATTTTTTATTTGGTTGAATAATAATAATTCACCAGGAATAAAACTGCGTCAGTGCCCAATAAAAGGTTTATTTAGGCTTTTAAATAAATCTGAGTTCAATAGTCTGAGATGTTAGTAACATAATTTTCAATATGAAATATTCAGATTCCTAGTTGTCTCAACGCTACATTTAGTTTTATTTTCAGGAAATCTCAATAGTCATCAGTTAGATCGTTTTCTATTTAGTTTTAGTTTTTTTTAAGTTTTTTCCCACTTGGTTAGACTACAATAAATTTAGTTTAATCCTTTATCCAAGGGTAAGCAAACAAAGTTTGCGCCTGAAGTATCTTCAGGACTGAGGCAACGCGTGGTAAAGGTGCACCAAGCTAATATCACTCCTATCTCAGTATCTCCCATAATACAAAGCACATCTCCTTGCGGAGATGTATAATGCTATAAGGGAAGGGCCACTACCCAGACCGGTTTCCTGTTTAAGTGCCGGGTTACCTCTCCAAAAACTCGTGAGAGATCCCCCCCCCCGGATCACTTAACAATGAGCGACAGTAACAGGCTCACCCTGCCACTGAGAAGAACTCTCAGCGTTGGCTCTACCCCGTGGCAGGCTCACCCCCACCACCGAGCAGAACCGCACATATTTCATCTGGGGGGGGGGATAACAGCAACAGCCGTGCCTCAGTTGACTTCACGGGCTACAGCATTGTCATTCATCACCCAAGCTCCCAACCGGTTTCCCTGTTTAAATGCGGGGTTACCTCTCCAAAAACTCATGGGATCCTCCTAGATCACCCAATAATGAGCGACTCGGAGGATCAAAACTCAGAGTTATTCCCCCTCCCGCCCCAGTAACAGGCTCACCCCACTACCGAACATAGCCGCTCATATTTCATCTGGGGGGGGGGGGGGTAACAGCAACAGCTTCATGGGCTACAGCATTGCCATTCATCACCCAACCTTCCAACCGGTTTCTACCTTTATTGAGGTCTCTTCAGTGGGAGCTAGACCCAGAGGTGATACCAAGGTTGAATGCAGAAGTCAAGTTTACCTATACGAGTTGCCAAAAGGTGTCGCACCTTATTATTAAATTACTCTGGATTAGAGGAGGATGTTGGAATTTTTTTCCCATTTGTTTAGACTATAATAAATTTAGTTTAATCTTTTATCCAAGTGTATGCAAACAAAGTTAGTACCTGAAGTATCTTCAGGAATGAGGTAACTCGTGGTAAAGGTGGACTAAGCTCTCATCACTCCTTGTCCCAGTATCTCCCATAATGCAAAGCACATCTCCTTGCGGACATTTATAATGCTATGCATTAAGGGAAGGGCCACTACCCAGACCGGTTTCGACCTTTATTGAGGTCTCGTCAGAGGGAGTTGGTTGCAGTCGACATTACGGATGACAACTATTCATAAATGTCAGGCCGAATAATTGATGTTTTAATTACCAACGTCTGGTTACGATTCCTGGAACCTTCCCTTTATGTATAGCATTATACATGTGCTTTGCATTATGGGAGATACTAAGGAGTTGTGCTTTGCATTATGGGAGATACTAAGACAAATAATGAGAGCTTAGTCCACCTTTATCACGAGTTGCCTCAGTCCTGAAGATGCTTCAGGTGCAAACTTTGTTTGCTTACACTTGGATAAAGGATTAAACTAAATTTATTATAGTTTTAGTTTTATATTTCCTTCAATACAAAATTAGGATCTCTGGATTAAAAAATAATAAATTAACATGCTTTGTGTTATTTTCTTAACCTAATCACATTACACGAATTTTTTCAAGACATCTATGCACGGAGTTTATTTACTGAAAAGTCGGTACCGATTTCTCTTATAAGTTGCAGAAACTTTTGTTTGCCAGACATTGAACTAAATAGAAATGACAATGGCTTGGTTAAGAATGTCCTTCTTAACCAAGATGGATTTAAACTTTTAGCTATTAAATTTTAAAATATTTTCATTGTAATTATTATGTATTTCGCATATAATTTATTTTACTTTAATTCGCTTTGCCTTACTGCAGGAAATTGTATATATTTGAAAGGTTCTTTTAATTCTCAAAATGAAAAAAAAAAAAAAAAAAAAAACGAATCGTGAAATCATAATGTCGTCAGAAATTGATTTTATTCATCATACCCGAAGGTTCAGTATATGAGTGCACATCATGTCTATCAATTCATCGGCAAAGTATGTTACTATTTAAATTTTTGCGAATGGTTCTTAATATCAGGAAATGAGGTATGTTTTTTCAATTTACGCTATGCACAACTTACATTTTCTGCATCAACCTATATTTTAGGTTATTCGATTCGGAATCCTGTACACCCCTTGAGGGTACATGGCAGGAATTTGATGATGATGATATTCGATTCATTCCGATCTCCCACATCACACCATTTCGGTGTGTTAATCGCTGATTTAAATGATCCAACTATACGTAGCAACTGCGAAAAGGAAAAAAAAAAAAAAAGAAGAAAAGTTAAATGTATGTAAAAATCGCTCACGCATACATGCAGATGTAACAAATAATATCAAGGATGACTGATAATGGAGGATTTAAATATCCATGCTTTGCCAGATGTTTTGTGCATGCATATTATCCCTGATTTTTCTAGTTGGTTTCTGCATGAATGTTATCTATGATTTATCCCTAAATTTTGCTGGTTGGTTTCTTCACTTGAGTTGGATGAATTTGTTAATTTCTTTAAATCGACTATTTTAATGGTAAAATTTGGAAGAACTAATTGAAGTGTAACAAAACTTAAAATTACCATAAATGGACTGTCTACAGTAAACAGCATCTATGTTCAGTTGTTATAATAATGAATCATAATAATGATGATGAATAACTGTTATAGTAATGCATAATGAATAATGATCATGCTCATATTTGTTTCAATCTATTCTTATTTTCTATTTCTTTTGATTCTTAATTCTTTTTTTCTTGCACTTTGACTAATTTTTTTTTCCCTAAAACACTTTTCAAACTTTCCTCTACTTTCTACCTTAACTTTAATATTTTTAGTCATGTCCCTCTCTCAGGGGCGTATTTTTCTTCCCCACCGGTACTGATTTTGCCGTATACTTTATGCGCATCCAGTAGAAAGAGCCGAGAATTGTGGAAGGAGACGAATTTAAATTCTACCCTTCCACTTTACGATGATAGATCGCTACATCATCGTTTTTCATCGGGGTTTCCATCTTGCAACGGACACTACAGTCGGACCAGGTTGACCGAGAAGAACGTGTTATTGAAATGAGGATATCGACTTTTAAAGTTGGCCATAAAACGGTAGCAATTGGGCGTTATTTGACTCGAATGTTTCCATCATTCTTTTTTCCCCTCTTAAACAATGAATATGTGATGATGTCATTTATACTTTTAAGCAGTACAATTAATCGCTCTTCAGTCGTATAGCTGTTATTAGTGTTCATGTTAGAAGATTTAGGAATATATATATTATGTAACTTGCTAAACTACTACACTACAACTATTAATATAAATACTAGTACTAATAATAAACATGTAAACAGTTTATGTAACATTGTTGTTTTTGGATTTTTTCGCAATTCAGATCGTTTTAAAACATTAATTATTGAGCTTTTTGAATTGTTGTTTGAGTGCTATTAGACTGAAATTTATGAGAAGACAATAAGCGAGTGAAAGAAGCCAATAAAGTTTGAATTATCTTCTCGACGTTCATGTTCAGTCATGTCTCATATATAAAATGCTTGTAAAAGATTGTTTGGCATCAAAATTCACTCCTATTTTTGATCAGTGTCATTTTTATATTCAACTGTTAATAAATATTAGCCTCGTTATGTTTTTCTATGAGTACTATTTATTGACCGATATGTGCACGTACATTTGGAACAATGCCAGTGTTTGGTTATAAACATAACAGCAGGTAAATACAGTCTGAAAAATGATGTATGTTTTCTATCCTTCTCGATTTGGTGATTTCACAGAATTTTCCTTTCTGCCTTTGGCAATATTTCTGTGATAAGAAACTGTGTAATGATGAGACGAAGCATGAGTTATGCTTGGGTAATTTTTTTTCTTTTTTTCCCCTCCACTATTTTTGCTTGAGGTGACGACTGAACTTTCAACTTACTGTTAGGCAGTTGAAAGCTTTCATGAAAGTTTTTGTTTTTGTCTCTTCACTTGGAATTTCGGTTCATCTTCTCAACATCAAGGACCTGCCATCACATCTTCAAGAAGTTACAAGATAATCCTGAAGAACTGAATTTACATTTGAGATAATTCGTGTAGCTGTTCATACTTACGATATTTACATGAAATCTAATGTAGTGTCATCACATGCACGTAGTCATAAGATCTCCCAAAATTATATTAACTTGGCTGAATCTTGGTAATATGGATAGGAAAATAGTGTGCTTTAGAGAAAAGAGATCGATTTGGTTGTGTTTAACGTCCGATGCAACTAAGAGTATGGGGACGATGTATTATATACGTCAACTGAGTATATATATTCTTCTGGCCAGTTAGCGGTATGAAAAATCTTTCCATCCATGTATGACTGACCTAAGTACCGTTCAGTTGGTGCGTCTCTTCCTAGACAGGATTCAGTTTCCAGGTGTTGCCAACAAAAAGGGTAGCTATCTCGGCGTCCACACGACTATTACAGAGGTGCTCAAAAATATAGGGAAAGAGATGTTGGAACTAAGTAATCCGGGCTTTAAACATCAGCGCTCGTTAGAACTGCTTTTGATTCAAAAACATTTTTAAATCAATAGTTTTGGTAATCGTCTCATAATTATAATTTTATTATTACTGTAGTGATATTTTGGAATAGTTCGCCCCTAAAACACTTGTAAAACGCGAAGAGGATTTCTAAAGACTTTTAAGTCGGAAGGCGAGCTAACCAGCTATTAAAAACGCAGTATGGGTCTTCTCTTCAAAACTCCGAAAGCAAATAAACCGGCCGCAAAACACACTTAATTAACAGATATAATATTAACATAGTCCAGTTTATCCCGATTTTAGTTTGTCGGTAGGTAGTAAGATACTTAAATATTCGGGTTCATGGTGAAGGGAGTTGAGCCACTTTTGATTTCTGGGCAAATCATATACTTTGCTATTTGGTTTTTGTTACTGAAGGGTTTGGCAACACTTAAATTAATAGAAAATTAACAGAGTGGTCTGCATATTATAAAGTAATAGTAAATTGAAGTATGTGAAAATATTGTCCAAAAAAATGCATCTAAGTATATAGACACGTAGCTGTATTACGTAACTCTCTCCCTCACACACACTCTTTCTCTCAGTTTGTTTTTTATATGCGTACTTTTTAGACTGCTTGGTGGATGTGGGTGGGGATTCAATACAATTACCTACTGCTGTGATGGCGTGCCAAAACGTGTGATGACGACAAATAGATTTCCGAAACCTAACAATAGCAAACGAATACAACGGAACCTTAATGTCAAGTGTCAGCCATCTGAAACGTGACTAGCGTTGGTAAAATCGTACTGCATATACAGCTATACAAACTGCTGATTGCTTCTTGTAAATTCTACATAAATCACCGTGCACAGTGCGGAACTTTTAGTTTCAGACGTGTAGGAAAAATGCAGTTAAAAGTCAAAATGGGATACTTGACATAACTGTCAAAAGGGTTTTATATTTTGAACAAAACTACCATTTCACCCATTCACAGTGTTTCAATGGGGAACTTAAAACCAAGTCGCTATTGTTATAAACAGCCAGAGAATTTTTCTTCAGCAAGAGGGATTGGACTGGAAGTATTAACATCGAAGTTATTTGGGCATGAAAGGCAAACAAATCTTTACTTTTCTTAAAATATTTTATGTGGCGCAAGCATCTGTGAACTCCAGACAGTATTGGATTGGCGCCGGCGTATTTCACATTAATCATCGGAAATCACCATGCTGGAGGTGTCTATTACTTTCTACACACTGTCAAAACATTCAATAGGGCTCAGATTGCTGTCGAATGTGTGCTACTGTAATCACACAGCACGCCGAAGTCATTTATCAGAGTCGAGATAACATACAGATGCTGCCCTTCGTTATTTCTTTCTCATCCTGCATTAGTCTTCGCTATCGAAAAAGAGCAATAGAAATAAACAAACAGCGTAGATGCACTCAAAATTCAAGTAACTAACAATGCAAAGAGAAGAGAAATCCAGTCAACAATAAGGATAGAGAGGGATCAGATTTAATGATGTCTAGCTGTTTTAGTAAGGCGAGAGAATTCTGTTGTTTTAGTTGCAAGTAAATAAATTTTTGATTGTTGTTTAGACCCGAGGGTTTACTTCATTAATAACGTCAGTACACGGTGTCGCGCATATCAGTATGCCATGTTTATGTCACTTGTTGGCTTTCCTAAACATATTGCTTATTTGTTTTTCTTTTGGAATACGTGCATCTCGAAACCGGAAGTAATTAACATGCTTGACATCCGTCTCAACAAACTAAATGTGGTCATAAGACATTGCCATGCTACATAAACGCTACAGGAAATATGTGTATTTCCTGTAGCGTTTATATAAATTCAACTGCATGCGCGCGCGAGCATGCGTACATACTCTTATTATTATTATTATTATTATTTTGTCTCATAACGTTTTTACATTATTAAAACCGGACGAGGTAAACAATTACAATTAAAGACAAATGAACAAACGACTTGATTCCATATCCTGTGTGTTTCAATAAAATGAAACCTACGTAATGATGCATCAATTAAAGGAATCTATTTTTTTAATTCGCTGTTTGATTTCTGCACTCTTCTTTCAACATAGCAAACGAAATCAAAATTACTAGATCTCAAACTCAGAGTATTTAACTTCAAAGTTTTCACATTTACTATATTCATAAACTTTTAGAAATATGTAGAATATCTAGGAATTTATCATTTGTTGCATTTTCACAGGAGTAATTATGTCTTGAATTTTCTGCAAGAGTCTTAAGTGTTTCATATGCAGACGTTTTATGATCATACCGCGATATTTACGGTACTTCGCGTATACTGACGGACGCTGTTTATATTACTACTAGAGGCGGAGGTCACTGACCTGTTGCTCACAGTACACTGCTGCTGTAAACAGGTAGCGGAGCTAAAAGAAGGAAGAGAATATTCGGAATGAATTAAAAGGCACATACCTTTCTATATTGCGTTCCAGCATTCGGTATACGCAGAGAAATACTGCATGTACTGAATGCTGGCAGAATAAATGTGTTCTTTACTTCTTAGATTCTCGTTAAAATCTGCGGTTTATTAAAGAACTGGTCATGATTTCTTTGCAAAATCGTTTTTCAGTTTTGTTTCATTTTAAATTTTGAGGAGTCTATTACCAAATGATTATCATTAAATTTTGAGCTTTTCCATATTTTTCCCCCCTTCTTCTTCTCTTCATTTCGAGGATAAGTTTAAAGTGATCGTTTTTGAAGAAATATCAGGAAGAGTCTGATGGTGCTAGCGAATAATGTTGCTACCACGCTCTCTGTCAGGTTTGCTTTAGAGGGAATCCGATCATCGTGTGTTTTCCGAAGCCACAGTTAGTTGATTTGATCATTCTCTATGTACATGGTTCAATAAAGAATTCATCTCTACGTGTTCCATGCCCATCCCAATTTCATATTCTTTTAAACAATCACAAAAAGTCAAATAAACAAAACAAAATGATTAATGCAAACGTTTCGATATCTTCACGATCCACTTTGGAAATAAGTTTATTCGATGACCATTTCCATCTCTAATGTTCAAAATAGTCTTATTTTTGATAAAAGATACCAAGCTATCACTTTTCTTAACCAACCCTGATTTCATATGTTTTCCAGCTAAGTAGCCTTTACCTGTGTATGAAGGTAAAATCTGCTCATGAGTTATTATATCCAGTGTTTCATCTCGCAAAACAGACAAACCAGTGAGACGAAATCACACATCTAACAGACATAATACGCTAATCTCAAAGCCTTTGGTGCTTCTGTCAAAATCCAAACAATCTACTTCATATCTAATGCCAAGCAGTATTTAACCTATAATTTACTTGAATTATCTTCTCTAGCTAAGGAAACATATTTTTATTTATCTATATGAGATAAATAAAAATAGGATAAGTCATTCTGTATAGATAAATATCTATACAGAATGACTTATCCTATCCCCATGGGTTTAACAGGTCTTTAAGGCCCACAACCTTCCAAGCATGCTTGGATTTCGTAACCGAAATACGAGGATAAGATGGTTAGCCGTATGCCTCTAAGTATTTCTGACTGTATCCCTGTGTATTCACGTGGCCGGTTTGCCCTGCTTGCGGGATGAAAAACCTCAGATAAACTGGCGGAAAAAGACCGGCTAACTTGACTGTGGCTGAGGAAGATCCTTAAGCTCCTCACGTCGTCGACGAGAATCAAACCCAGGACACTCCCTCCCCACGCATATGGTTGCGAAGCGCAAAGCCACTAGGCTAACATCGCGGACACAGAATGACTTAGCAAATGTCATAAATTTAAGTATATTAATAACATCGGTTGGCAAATCGTTAATTGCTCTAGAAACTTTCTCTGGAATCCAAATATGGTGCCTTTTCAAGCAGCTTCAGGCTTTATACTGTTCACATATGGCACTGTAAATTTCGCTACTCATATTTGTGTTCAGCATTAATATATAAAAATAGGCACAATTTCATCAAATTTATTTGTTTTCTTTATCATTCTCATAATGCTATAAGCCATTTTCAACTCTTCTTTTTTATTTTTGTTCCTTTCAATACTGAGTTTTCATTCATTTTCAAATTTCCTAACGTTCTCACGATTTCAACGGGAGCCAGTTGAAAGTGTAAACTTTCAACTGGCTCCCGTTCTTTCAAATGAACTGATTTAGCAAATTAAGATTAGTTGGTATTTATTATCACCATTCTCCAAACATCTTGATCTCTTCCTCACCAATAATCCGTCTAAGTACATATCGCTTGTTCTCATAGAAGTTAAGATCCGTGGCGTAGGAATTTACGCTGAGACATTGGGGCAGTTGCCAAAGGCGTTGTTGCGAGAAGGGCGTCAGTGACAGGATATATTACAAATTATCGAAATTGTCACACCAAAAAAAAAAAAAAAAAAAAAAAACGCGTAGCTATTAATTTGCCAAGGGCACCAAAAACTTTTCTACGCTACTACTTAAGATCACTACTTGGTGTTGATTTGTAATCCCATAGAGCACTGCTCGCTAAGCCATTCAGAAAGTTTTTATAATTCAGTTTCTGAATTATAAAAATGACAGGCCTTAAGAAGAGATCTTTTAATATCTTAGAAAACAAGAATAAAAGGAACAAAGAACTACCCTTATAAATTCTACCAACTTAGCCTCCTCAGTTATTAAAAAAAAAAGATTATAAACGTATATCAGCGATAAAGCTCCTTGAATAAATATTCTTGTCCATTTTTGTAGTATTCATTTTGACGACATTAAATTCCGATCTCTTTTAGAAAATATCAATGTCTGAAAAGTAAAAATACTTTGTTGCCAAATACAGGCTTGCTTTCTTATCTCATGTCAAAGTGATTGACTATAAAACTCTGCTTCTAACTCTTTTGCATAATGATAGCATAGTTCTCTTCTATCCTGACTACACAGTAAACAGGTCTTGATCAACACTTTCGATATGAATGGCATTCCACCAACTGTTGTGGAGATTTGTGCTCTATAACGAATCCTATTTTGTATTGACTTTTCATTCTCTCGTAATGCACTGATACTTATCCTTCAACTCTTAAATTACTTCCCAATCATTATTTCAATCTACTTTTTCAGTTAAAGCATTACCATAAAATTAATTCTTACCCAATTGAATTCTCTTCTTTCTGGATTAAAATAATGGAGAAATCTATTACTAGCCATCTTCTCCACTATTCAGAAATCTCTCAATGAATAAATCAATCATTGCTAGCATGAAATTTCTAGCCATAAACTGTAAAAATTAAAATCCTGCGCTACTGTTACCTAACTTGGGCAAAATTTCATGGGAAAAAATATAAAAGCTGAAGCGATTGCTGTCATATTTAAGCAGCAGCTTTCGAATAATGACCTCTTAAGTCTGTCTGCTGTTATGGTTTGTCTTCTCTTTTAGATTGGATTCGACATTTTTCTCTGTTTGCAGCGATTGCCTGCAATGACAGGTGAATGTTTGTATGCAAACTTGGTAATAATTCTTTAGCAGGAACTTCTTTTTGGAATAGAAGTTCCTATCAGGTAATGGGAAATTTCATGTTTAAATGACGAGGAATTTATTATGTCCGTATTTCTAGGTATTGGCTTATTATTAAAACTATATTGAGTGTTTCAGGAATTAATTTGAATCTACAACTGAGCAGTGAAATTGTATGTCAAAACGAATGGAAGGAGAAACTGAATTTTAACAGGTGGAGCCACCGGAAAACCAATGTCTATGTTTTATTACTGATTTTATATTACTATTTGATAATATAATAATATTTGGTTATGATATTATTTGATTGATATTACTATAAAGGAATACTATCACGAGCTGCAACTTTTTTTAGGTTGATTAAGATCATTTCGGCATTGGATGTTTTCGTAGCAGGATCACTAATTCTAAGCGGATCCATTAAGTTGTAATTAATTGCTTATTATCCTTCCAAACTTCCAAAGCCTATCAGTGCGGACATTCAATGATTAATTTCATGACGGTGATTGACAATTCCTTCTTTAAAATATTTTCTTATTAATATTCATAATGAAGAGGTTACAGCCTGTAATATTTGCGAGTAAAGGTTTATTTTCTTCTCCTTAAATTCTGGTTTCTGATTAATTAACAACCGTTTCCACCCTTTGATTTAACTTTCCTAGTAACATGTCAAACATATTTTCATTCTTGAGAAAGTTAATAAAAAAGAACAGTTAATAAAAGCTGACCGAGTGGAAACTTAAAACGTCGAGAGTCTCTTAGTAGGTTACAAATCATTGGATCGCTCCAAAGTTTCTATTAAAAAAATAAAGCATCAGTAACAAAAATTATCGTAAGAAATAAATGAATCTTTCTATTTCCAGTTGCAGTTCAAACGGTTCTTTCAACATTTCGCCAGTTATAATAATGGATAACATTAATAAAATGGTTTTCATCTCGCTTCAACCTCCATGAACATCAAATGTTCTCATTTGAAATTCTTCAGCGGAACTTTCTCTCCCTCGTTGGTATATACAAACTTTTAACTTCTTTTTTATAATGTTACGAAAAAAACCATCTAAACATAATTCTTCTTTATTCTGGAGAATTGTTTTCTTTAATGTAATCTAGAACGGATTATTATTATTCGAAATCTCCAGGTATGACACGTAGTTTGAACTCATCAAGTGTGATCACATATTGCACATACCACCTATCATACGTTTCTTGAATTACGTTGTTTGCACTCACTACTTCTAAAGTTAATCCATTAATTCTCAACTTCTTTGGATAACTTCTCATCCTCTCTCCATCCTCAATAAAACGGAAACTCCACCTCCTTTGACCCTTTATGGCCCTTCCTGAAGTGTATAAATCTATATTACATCATCCCTGTTTCTTTTGTTTTGCTAATGTCTACAGTCGGCGCATTCTCAATCTACGTTCTCAATCTGAATCTGCTGCCACATAATTTACATTCCACACACCGATGTCATTTTAAAAAAACTCTCTTTTTTACCCTCTTCACTCTACCTTCATCACCTGGGAGATCAGATCTGCCTAGTTTAGGTGAAATCTTATTAGCTTGTAAAGTGGCGAAATGCCTCCTTTATCTTACCATGTTAATACTAATTTCAGCATTGCATTTATCTTCTGAGTTCGCAATGCTTGCTATATGATTGCCGTAGTTCAACTTCCCATCTGCTAAAATTCCAAGATCCCTAGCTTGATCACTTTTTTCAAGAATAATCTCACCAATATGCCAAAGCGTTCACTAACGTTAAACTGACAGGAGAACATGTATCCATGACAGTCATTTTCACATTCCCGCAGTTCCAGCCTATTTAATTCATTTGGCAAGTACTTCGTATCATTCGCATTCCTGATATCCCTGCCAATCTTTGTATTATCAGCAAATAGTATGTCGCATGTCAAATCCTTCCCAATGTCATTAAAGATAGAACAACAATGAATCAAGGACTGATCCTTGAGGTACACCTAGTCATCTTAAATTTCGCAGACTCACATTCTCCATACACCACTTTTTGATATTTGTTAATCAGTCATCTTATCAATGCCAATAGTTTATAACCCAAACCCATATTCCCCAATTTATGCAAATGTCTACGATGCTGTATTCTGTCAAAAGCCTTAGAAAAATCCAAAGTATTGTGGTGCATCCATTCCCTGATATTTCTATGGTCTGTGTCTAATTCAATGGTAACATTATTATAGAATGTGAGCAAGAGTTGCTAAAACATGACCTTCACTTAGAAAACCCATGCTGTTCATTGCGATGTGTAATGATCTTCTTCATCTTCGTCCTTTTTCCCCTCTTTTACCTTTGGTGTCGAGGGTTTTCTATTCATTTACCTGCAACGGTACACAAGGATAAGGTGGTTAGCCCTAAGCCTCCCGGTGTATCTTATGTGTGTAGAGGGGTTGAGTTCTCAATGCGTCGAGTTATTACGGGATGAAAAACCCTAGATAAACTGGGGAGAAAACCCTACAGTCCACGTCCAAGACCGGCTAACTTGGCTATGTCTGAGAAAGATCCTAAGCTCCTCAGTTCAGTGATGAGAATCGAACCCAGGACACTCCTTTCCCAGGTATATGGTTGCGAAGCACACAGCCCATATAAGTGTTTTTCCGTTTTATATTCTCTGTCAACCCATTTCTCTATGCGAGCGCTTACAACTTTTCCAAAATCCTCACCACTTTAGAGCTGCTGACAGATGATAATTAGATACGGCAGTCTTTTTTCACCTATTTTGGACCTATGCAATGAAAGAAGAAATTTGAAATCTCATATTAATAGCGGTGATAATAGAAAACAGCATAAAAATATTACTAAGATTATTAAAAAAGAAATCAAACATGCTAGAAACTTATGAATACTACATGAATGCAAAAATATAGAAGAGGACTTAAATAAAAATAATCCTAAAAGTGCTTTCAAATTATCAATAAGTTAACCAAACCTTTTACTGCAATTAATTGGAGCATAGAAGATGAAGATGGAACTCCTATCACGGACAACCAGAAAATAGTTGATAGATGGAAATGTTACGGAAACAAGCTTTTTCAAAAGGACCCTCAACTGACTGACGATATTTAGGACGGAATTTTGCCAGGAGGTTCGGAGGAAGGAGATTATCCGATATTAAAAGAAGTCATTGCAGCAGTTAGCTCCTCAAAAATAGGAAAATTACCGGGAATTGATGGTGTCACAGTGAAACTGATACTCGAATGAGGTGACATCATCAGACACCTTGCTAAATTTATTCCAGGACGTATGGAACACAGAGACTTGGCCTTCTGATTGGCGGACATCTGTCCTTGTACCTATTCCTAAAAAGGGAAAAAGCAATAAATGTAGCAACTATAAAACAATAAGCCTTATTAGTCATCCAAGCAAAATCCTGTTAAAATTATTATTGTCATTAATCGAAAAGAAAATAGAAAGCAGACTGTCAGATGAACAAGGAGGTTTCCGGAAATCCAGAAGTACATTCGACCATATTTTTACAATACACATACTAGGCGAAAAATACATAGAACATAACAAAATAATCTGTCACAACTTTTTAGACCTTCAAAAAGCTTTTGACTCAATATGGCACGAGACATTATGGAAAAGTTTAGAACATTATGGTAATGGAAACAAAATCATTAGGATTATTAAATCTCTTTATTCCTCATCTGATATGAGAATTGAAATTAAAAATTACAGCAGTGAACCGTTCCGGGCAGAACGGGGGGGGTAAGACAGGGATGCATCTTGTCCCCCTATTCTTTTTAATTGTTTTCTGGAAGATGTCATAGATGAAGCTCTTCATGAATATGACACTGGAATAGTAGTTGGCGGAATAAGAATAAATAACTTACGTTTTGCAGACAATATCGATCTTCTGGCAGAAAGTGAAGAAGAATTACAAGAGATACCCAGCCGCGTTTTTCGAAACATTACAAAAATATGGATTATACATAAACCTACAAAAAACAAAAACAATTATAATCTCAAAATCAGACATTGAACTCTTCAAGATACAAATTGGCAATAAACAAATAGAGAATTGGCAATAAACAAATGGTCGCTCAAAAACCGACATTAAATACTGAATTGCTAAGGCAACCGTGGCCCTACAAAAGTTAAAACCATTGTGGGGAGATAACAGAATATCAATCACAACCAGATTAAGACTAATTGACACCTTGGTGAATTCTATCCTCTTGTAAGGTTGTGAGGCCTGGACTTTATTGAAGGAAGGTGAGAGGAGACTCCTGTCTTTCGAAATGAAAACTTACAGAAGACATCTGAGAATTCCCTATAACGCTCACGAAACCAATGAAAATGTCCGAAAACTGATCGATTCAATAGACGGGAGAAAAAGGGAAAATATTCTGACAGTCATCAGAAGAAGACAGATGAATTGGTTCGGACATGTGGAGAGGGCTAATGGCATTCCAAAGCAAGCACTAGAACGAATCGTTCCAGGACCAAGGGTTAGGCCCGAACTCGATTAAAATGGACTGATAACATCTAAAACTAGACAAATTCCTCTCTTTCATAACTGACATCAAGAACAAGAGACTGAGATGATTGGAGGAGGCTAACAAAGAATATCACCTACTAGCCATGAGTGACCCAACGGTCCATTTAGGACTACGGGAGAGAAAGAAAGTCTTATCACCACACGTGTGCAATGGGATTATCATACATTCTCTCCACTCCTGCTGAATCTTACTTGTGCTGAGACTCAAATTACACTCGTGAACCATATAATTATGACCACCTACCTATCCTACCTGCTAGCATGCTGGGTTTCCTTGACTAAGATAACCGTTTACACTTATGAAAGGTGTCTTGATGTATTATAGATAAGTAAACCGAATAACGTTCCAGAGGTCAGCGACTGAGCTAGGCACTGGCATCGAGCGGTGGATATTGCATTCTACATGATCCCACAAGTTTCCGATGCGATTCAAATCAGGAGAACTTGGCAGCCAGGAGATCACACAGAATGCCTGGATATGCTCATCGAACCACGCTAGTACAATGCCAACCTTGTGATTCAAGGCGTTATCATCTGGAAGAGTCTAGAACCATCGCGCCACAATGCTCTCATGTGGAATTAGCATCAGCGGGGATGTGAGGGCATGTGTTCAGACTACCGTGCAGTCTGGTCTGCCAGAAATAGACGCGTAGTTGTAATGTTTTAGCACATGAGTGTATACAGTCAGATCAAAGGCATAGCCATTTCAGATGAACAATATTTTGGCATCTGTGCTGATATCTCGTCAGCTGCTACTGCCGAATTCGTATTCCATTTATGAGAATACGGCACCAAAGATATTAGTATAGAGATAGTATCGAGATCAATGTTGCATACACCAGGTTGATAACTCTTAACAAAATGGGAATGGACACTCTTTAGTTGTGCAATCTTTTCTGTATCTGCCACTAGCATACCATTCGTATTAAGTAGCGTTATTCTTCCGCATTAGTTCATTCATTCTTTCTTTCAATTATAAAATAATGAGCGAATTATTTTAGGTTGTCTTTCGTTACAATAGCTGTAAGTCTTCCTGCGGATTTTAATTTTCATAACTGACCTCATTCTTATGCCCACGATCTTTTTCTTAGGAATCGCTTTTTTAATGAGTTTACATATTCTATAAACTCTGGGAACACATTCCGAAATGGCATCCTTTTTAATGCTTCCCCAGCGCTACGGAAATCCTTCCCATCAAGTGACTGACACCACCCACTCGAAAACTTAGTATTATCTTCAGTTGGTCATCATTTCCTGCTTTGCAGTGCAGCATGTGACCTTTTCTCAATGGAACATCCAAATACTCAGCCACTTTGCAGCTTAGTACAATATGATTACTTTCAACAAGTGGAGGCATTTCTTTACTAAATTCTTCCTCTGACACCATAATTCGGTCTAACGCTCTTTGACCCTGAGTTCCTTAAGGAAGTAAATTGGAAACAGCTCAATAAATTTGGCATCATTCTTCTAATGAGAGCGATTTCAGTATCTAATCAATGTTCGGATAATTAAAGCCATCTATGATGATTACTCTCTTACCACCAATATGGCTGCTATTACGATGCATTTTTATTGTCACTAATAACTGATGAATAAATACATGGCTGAAAAACATCAGCCATGTATTTATTCTTGTTACATTCCGCCTCACAGCAGATAGCCTTCACTCTCATTGCTTCATAGAAAAATTGCGCTATTATTGCAATAATAACTTTCTACCTTAATTGGACTGAAATTATCCTGTATCAATAATGATGAGCTAAACCAGATGTGATGATTCTATTGTGATTGACATCCCCCACATGTTCCTTCTGTCTTATTTCAAAACTTCTAGAGGTCTGTCAAATGTAAGAAAGGCCACACGTGCATGGAATTTCATATACTTAAGGAAATTTGAAGAAAGGTACCTCATCTTTGGGTGATCTTAAGACTTGTCTGATCGTGGTAGTTGGTTTAAAAACCACTCTGATGTTATGAGCTTTTAACATTCTCGCCAATTTTGTGGATACTGAATTAATGTATGCAATGACAGCTGTGGACACATATTGGGACACCGTAACACGTTGTTCGAGGTTGTCTTTAAATAGCAATTTGTTGCAAATGTTAGAGGGGTATCCATTCAGAGATAGAGTGTTAGCTATTAGTGACAGTTCTCTCTGTACATCTGCTTCTTTCGAAATAGACCTTAAGGCTCCATTACGACCATATGAATGCTGTGTTTTTGTGATCTATAATGGTTAGACGAATAATGTAGATATCTACCTGTATCTGTGGGTTTCTTGTAAATGGACAGTTGAATATTGTTATCTTCTTTCCTCACCAGTATGTCAAAAAAGGTAGTTCTTTTTCTTCTCAAGTTCCATAGTGAATTTGATCTTATTGTGTAGTGAGTTGATTTTATTAAGAAACACGAGAAGGTTTTCCCATGGTATCCTTCCAGATGATGAACACGTCATCGACATGTCTCCACCAAATCGACAGTTTTAGTGAAATGGTGAAAAGAATATCCTTTTCAAGTTTTTCCATAAATAGGTCTGCCCATGGTGGTGATAGGTCTACCCATGGCTAGACCTTCCGATTGTTTGTATACCATGTTGTTTACCTTGAAGAAATTTGATTTCAGGCAATGATGAAACAACTGCGTGATGTCCTGAGGGAAGAGATCTTTAAGAATGTTGACCACCTCTACGACCGGTACATTAGTGAATAAGGACACTACATCAAGACTAGCCATAATGTCCGTTTCTGACATTTTGATACTCTTGATTTTTTCCACAAATTATTGAGAGTTTTTAATGTAGGTCTCTGTTTGTCTAATTGTTCCTTTCATTAAATTTACCAGATGCTTTGCTAGTAAGTACGTAGGTGAGGATCTTCCATCAACTATTGGACGAAGAGGTACGTTTTCTTTGTGAATTTTGGGTGCCCCATAAAGGCGTGGAGTAATAGGATGTAAGAATTTAAGTTGTTTTTTTTTTTAGTTTCATCCGACCAACCGGTCATATTGCGGATAAGAGCGTTAGTCTCCAGATGATTACTCATGATGGGATTTTTATCTGACTTGGTAAGTGAAACTGTCTGCCAGTAACAAGTTAATCTTATTAAAGTAATCTTTCGAGTTGAGAATGACTGTTGAATTTCCTTTATCCGCTTTGGTTATTATAATGTCTTTGTTGTACCGTAAATTGCAGATAGCTTTCTTATCATCTGTATTGGTGGTTTTGCTGAAGCAAGAATAATCGTACTATTGAATCTGATAGCATTTGCTGTAGCCTCTGGAAGAGGATAAAGACTTTTTTCTATCCCACATATGAAATCCATTTTAGGAATAAAGTTAGGGGTGATGGCGAAGTCGAAACCCTTTTTTAGGATTTCTGATTCATGATTAGAAAGCCTGTAATCTGAAAAGTTGAAAATCACTTTGTTGTTAGGGAGTCCGTGGTGCGACTGGAATTTTTTCTTATAAAGAACTTCGAATTTTTTAATTTGTGTGATTTTACTGGCTCTGAAAGTTTTTTCGTAGCTACGATGTAATACGTGGTCTATGTTATTCCAAGTCGTGTAGTCCAAACTGGTAGATATGTCATAAAACTGTTCTCTGCACTTCTCGTCAATAATGTTAATCTCATACCTGATATGTTGTATACTTTCTCTTATTAGCGCTAACGAAGTCTTGTAATATATTCTTTTGGCTGTTGCAGATTGGATATGTCCTATTACTACTAAGAACTTCGGAATGATAGCAAAATCTCTACATCTCTCTTCAGAAATGTAAGGTGGTTTAGTAACTTAGATCCTTACATCCTATTACTCCACGCCTTTATGGGGAACCCAAGATTCACAAAGAAAACGTACCTCTTCGTTCAATACATAGTTGATGGAAGATCCTCACCTACGTACTTACTAGCAAAGCATCTGGTAAATTTAATGAAAGGAACAATTAGACAAACAGAGACCTAAATTAAAAACTCTCAATAATTTGTGGAAAAAATCAAGAGTATCAAAATGTCAGAAACGGACATTATGGCTAGTCTTGATGTAGTGTCCTTATTCACTAATGTACCGGTCGTAGAGGTGGTCAACATTCTTAAAGATCTCTTCCCTCAGGACATCACGTAGTTGTTTCATCATTGCCTGAAATCAAATTTCTTCAAGGTAAACAACATGGTATACAAACAATCGGAAGGTCTAGCCATGGGTAGACCTATCACCACCATGGGCAGACCTATTTATGGAAAAACTTGAAAAGGATATTCTTTTCACCATTTCACTAAAACTGTCGATTTGGTGGAGACATGTCGATGACGTGTTCATCATCTGGAAGGATACCATGGAAAACCTTCTCGTGTTTCTTAATAAAATCAACTCACTACACAGTATGATCAAATTCACTATGGAACTTGAGAAGAAAAAGAACTACCTTTTCTTGACATACTGGCGAGGAAAGAAGATAACAATATTCAACTGTCCATTTACAAGAAACCCACAGATACAGGTAGATATCTACATTATTCGTCTAACAATTATAGATCACAAACACACAGCATTCATATGGTCGTAATGGAGCCTTAAGGTCTATTTCGAAAGAAGCAGATGTACAGAGAGAACTGTCACTAATAGCTAACACTCTATCTCTGAATGGATACCCCTCTAACATTTGCAACAAATTGCTATTTAAAGACAACCTCCAACAACGTGTTACGGTGTCCCAATATGTGTCCACAGCTGTCATTGCATACATTAATTCAGTATCCACAAAATTGGCGAGAATGTTAAAAGCTCATAACATCAGAGTGGTTTTTAAACCAACTACCACGATCAGACAAGTCTTAAGATCACCCAAAGATGAGGTACCTTTCTTCAAATTTTCTGGAGTATATGAAATTCCATGCACGTGTGGCCTTTATTACATTGGACAGACCTCTAGAAGTTTTGAAATAAGACAGAAGGAACATGTGGGGGATGTCAATCACAATAGAATCATCACATCTGGTTTAGCTCATCATTTCTCAACATCAAATCACGTTATAGATTGGAAAAACAGTTCTATGCCTTACATCGAGAATGACTACAGATACAGAACTTTCAAAGAAGCAGCTGTGGTGCTACGCACAGGCAATAATTTAAATAGAAATCAAAGTGCAATTCTTAAAGACATATGGAAAAATCTTATTAATTCTCTCAGTTTAACTGAACTACAATATGCGAAAAACTCCAAACACGTGGTCATGTACCGGATTCTGACTGAAGCATTTGAACGCGTGCACGCCAATACGGTATGCATGACGTCAGTTCCATTTTCAAGAAACTATCATGCATAACGTTTTTATAGTTATACAAACTTGTTCTAGTCGTCAGAGACTTTTAGGTTTCTCATATTTAAATAAGGTTAAAGTAATGCATTGCAAGATAGTTCACTGCGGACGAAATGCTCTTTATTATGAAAACGAACATAAGTTTAATATGCACATAAACAGATTTCTAACGGATGTCGCACTCAAGTGACATATTCTAGTTAGAGATGGTTTATTCACTTGCCAGAATATTACAAATGATATTGGATGCATGACAGGACAGTTTCTCATTGCAGGAAATTGCAATTAACAGAGATTAGTGAATGCTAATGAAGTAATGATAACATAGCTCATCATGACACCTGTCAGTATGCGTAGATTGCAATAATCTTGATCCCGTAATTGAGTGTGTGTAGACATAATTTTATATAATGCAAGATAATTTGATTTGTGGTTGTGGTTGGTTAGACCTGTGAAAAGGTAACTAAAATCATGTAAAATTAGTCATTTATAGTTGTCAATAGGGTGCATTCTGAAGTGAAGTTTTTATTGAAAGGAAGAACAGATTTCCCGAGTTCATTAAATATCATCAAGTAAGAGAGGATCTGTTATTACTCCATCTGAGTTTTGTAATAAAAACGAGAAAATTAGAACGAAAAAAAAATAAGAAAAAATTATCATTCCAAATCGTTTTTTAATCAATAAAATGAAATTATAGATAAATAGCAAAACGTAATTATTAACCTAATTATTAATTCTTAATGTTCTTATTGAACAAATTACACAATTTGTTTAATGTCTGTGAAAAATTTACTTTATTCAAAGAGCTGCTCAGTTGAATGGTAGAACGTTTGTATAAAGCATACAAGATGTTTATTACATAATGAATGATTGGTTTTGTGGACTTATTGTTTACAAAGTTGAAATAAAAAATCAACAAATTTTCACAGTAAATACCAAGTTTCATTAAATTCCAGTCTATTCAGTGAGAATTATTAATATCAGATGGAATAATTTTTCTAGTAAAACGATCGGATTGGGTCATGCTAATATATTCTTGTGGCCACAATTCAATCTAAACAGAGCAACAGACAATTATAATTTCGATATTTTGTCCCTTTGTGCCTCTGAAATAACTTTTATATGAATGGGAAAAAAAAGGAATGTAATGAATACTCATGCATTTTGCAAAACGCAACTAAAAAAAAAAAAGAAAAGAAATAACATCAAGCGACCTGCAGCATTATATACCATTATATAATATATTCTGTATAATTATTGTGAAGTTAGTGTGATAATTATACGGAATATATGATATATAATTTTTCTGAATAGGGAAAATTCTTATATTGACGTAAACCCCTAGCGAACATTTACCTAAAGTAACATAATGGACTTTAGAACTCGATGGAGTTTAAGATATTAATAATGCAATTAAAATTAACTCTAATGAATTAGCAAAATTGTCTTAGCGAAGATCGTTCATATAAATCGCACATAAAATCACCAAGTATCCATTTGGATACGATTTTTTTCATGCGAATCCAACTCACGAAAGTTTTTAAACCTATATCACAACATATACCTGAACAACGTACGTGGACTGGGTTAGCTAACTTAGTACCCTTAAAAAATCTACTAACATTATCTATTCTCTTGACTCAAGCATTTCGTAACTACAGAAGCGTCTTTAACGTATCGAATTAGTTTCACGCACTGCCTGTATTCAGCGGTCGTTATAAACTAAATTTTATTCTTTAAATTTTATTACTAAATGAGATAAAGTAAATTTGTATTACGTACGTATTAAATTGCTGTTTCGCTTCTTCATAAATTCAGCAAAAAAAGTAACTTCCTAAAGTTGCCCGTAAAATTCTGCGTTCATGCAGCACTCGTAGACGCCGCAAGATCATCTCTGTTGGCACCTTCGATGATTCTACATTGCAACCTAAAGTTTACTCAAACTATATTTATTTCTTTTGTGAAGTATTTGCGGAAAGTATCTTATTCCCAATCTATCAATATATTAGTTTTCTTTAATCCTTGACTAATTACTAGGATTTAATTCGATCTTCATTTCTTTGATCTCTCTCTATTGTTTTTTTTTTCTTTTTCACATTTCCAACTGACCGATTAAGCTTGAGAAACCAATTCAATTCCAAGAGCTGTCGATTTGCGTTTCGCATCCAATTATCACTTCAAATTTGGGCGCAGTTGTTACATTTAATGATCAAAAACTATAAGTGGTAATTATAAGCTGGTATATGAAATAAAATAACACCCGTACGACAACCAGGAAATGTGTTTGTTTAGCTTTTATTTTATTTTCATTTTTTGGCAATTCATATTTCAGCAGTGAGGAGTAGCTACCAATTCCTAAGATGATAAAATGCTCTCATTTTAATGAATTATGCTATAGTCAGTCGATTTTTTAATTAAATAAGAAAGATATGACACATACACACATACAGTCCACGAAATCCTTTTCCAATATGCTTTCGTTTTCTTTTTTTCTTTAGAGATAATAGATCAAACTCTCAACAATATACTGGCATATTTCCATTGATTATTTGATTCTTTATTATTGGCAGGGATAGAATTACATCGAAAGTGAAAATGCAGCTGTTAACGAGTATTAGAGAAATATAAGAAAAAAACTATCGAATTTTCTTCAGGGAAATATGGATGTTGAATACTTTCGTGCATTCTTGAAAACTGAGATGACCTGAAGAATAACTCAGAAATCCGAAATTCTGAAACTGATTGAATCTTTAAAGTGGTAACCAGCGAACCAGTTTTTCTACTACGTAGGATATAAATATCAGAAAACCTCATTTATCATTTCTACAGAACTGGTGGATAGATATTTACCGGCAGAACTGCATTTTATGCAGATCGATTTTACATATCTATCCGCAGTCTATCCGATCGCAATACAATGTAATATCAATAGAAAAGCAGATTTTCCAAGTTTTATGTATCTTTTGAACCAGTAGACCGAAAGGAATGGAACCTTGACTGTTTCTTCATTGTTTTTGCAGTCTCTATATTCCGGTCTGGGTCTTCTATTCTTTGCATGTCTTATTTGCCATGAATAAATGTCGTTTTATGATTAATGACTAGATGTAGGAAGGAGCATAGTATCCGAAGAACATAACCAATCATGCTGGAGCTTTTCTTGACAAGCTACGAGGACTCCACATTTAATTTTTAATACATTAATTAAATTGAATAGAAAATAACTGATTACAAATTCCTATAGTTCGGAGTATTATAGTCACTCCAAACTATAGAAAATTATTGTATAACCGTTGTAATAACAAGGTATCGTTTACATGTTTGATGAAAGTAATCATGTTTCGATTGAATTTATTTGTTTCAAACGTAAATAGAAGTATAAATGAACACCCATGCAACATAACCCAACACGATAGCCATTTTATTATCCTGCTTGCCATACAGTTTTTTTTAAGTGTAACAATTTCCGTGAAATTGAAAATATATTTCAAAAAAGTGAATAATTTTTACCTTATGTAGATACCGATAGGTAGAACTAGTCGGAATTCATTTGCTACTAGGCAGAACTTAATCTTCAATTGTTATGTACTGCTGAGTAAACGGAGTGCATTTGACAGGCTAACGATTCAATTCACATGGGTATCAATTAACATCCGGGTTACTACGCTAATGAGGACAGGAAACGTGGTAGGTTGTGGAGGCCGTGATAAGAGGGTTTACCGGACATTCGTGCAGCTGAATACTATTGGTCTCTTTATGATAGTAGATTCGAATGAGTGTACTGCAACTTCACTATACCTCTATGTATACTAATGAGTTCAACCGTGCTCGAAGACTCGCACTACACTTTCGAAAGCCTATTCTTACTGTGTGCCCTTTGAATTGCCTTCTAAAATATTTAGATCAATAGACTCAAATAAAATAAGCTGCAAATATCCGAATAACTAGTGGGTTAAATGCTAAAAGAGATCAAGATTCAGGAATTTATTGGCGAGAGATTCAGATTTGCTAGTAGTTGTTTTCCTAAACTAGAATTAATAGAAACATCGAAAATTAAGCAAGATTGTAGTCTCACATCAGATAATAACATTCATCTACTTTCTGAAGAAATTAACAAATGTTCATTCTCACAGTAGGATTGAAACTCATAGCCTGTTGGTTGGAGAACAGCGAGATGCGATCTATTAAGCCAATCAGACCGACAAATAAACTCCTATTTTGTAAATTCCGAAACGAAATATTATCATGAACTTCGCCAGATTTATTTTCTCTAAAATAATACTTTATATATCTACTATTTTTCTTCGCAGTGTTTCCCTTGTGACGATGGAATGAGTTCCCAAGATAGGCGCTATGGTTGAAAACATTGCAGATGTCTTGTGTTTTTGAGCTCAATAAAGATAGTCGCAATTTGTTTTAAAAAGGTCATGATTATGTCACCAAATCGTGCTCTCTTCAGTTTCATTTTGAATTTCGGAAAAGAAAGAAGCGGCCAGAAAAGTGTGCCACTTTTCGGTCCATCTTCCTAAAAGATGCTTTGAAATAACATTGTAATTCATAATCTGAGAGATAGTTCATGAAGTCAAAAAAGTTTTTGAAGAAGAACTCTTTCCACTTCAGCTTGAAAAATTTCCACTTTGTTCTCTAGAGCAGGATTTCTGGATTATCCAATCCTTATTTCATCCATATGTTAACACTAACGTGCGAAAGGCTAACATAATAGCCTTTTGCGAATGAGGCTCATCAAAAAGACAAATTCGCCATTCATTTGAAATCTACTAGTTTTTATAGGAAAAAATCACAGAATACATACCACATTTGTGGCATATGCTAGAATGAACTTCGAAATTCAGATTCAGTTCATTTAACGGAGGAACCCTGTGCTAATTGCAACATCGTCATCTGGAATTCACTTCGAAATGTTTGTATTACAAGATCATACTTTTGTAATAATGGACAAAAACATGGTCTCATTTGCAGAGTCCTTAAATTTCAAAAATATTTTGGGTATGGTGGTCTGAAACCAACATTTCTGTCTAGAAAATGCGAAGAGAAAAGTTATTACTAAACTAGAACTGTTTTGCCTTTTAACAATGTTTGGTTCTGTTTTTTAATAGGAATTGCTTTCTGTTTCCAAGCAGTTATGATCAAAATCACATCGTATTTGTTTAATTTAATTTAATTTTTTATTTTTATTTTTTGATTAAGCATAAATAGCCAAAGCTACCTTTAATTTCGTATGTTCTCTGATTTAATCTTTCTCTGGATTTTTCGAAATTTAAAGCTACCCGCTAACTCTCTATGAGATTAGCTAACATACTTTTAATCTTAAAATCCCTGTGAAGGTTACTCGCATTCTAGACAGGATTCAAAACTAGGTTTTTCAATGCAATCTTTAAAAATCAGTGCACCAACTGCAGTACGTAAGTGCGTACTTAACTATATTTAGAGAAATCAACGCACTTTGTATGATTTCAAAACAATATGATTATAATAAAACATCGACTCCTCCGCTAATCTGATTGCTTTCAGGGATCTTCGTAATGTCATTCATAATCAGGAACCCCTGGTTTACAGACTAAATATGTAATTTTTTTAAAACTACTGAAGGCCACCAATAAAACGTACGGTGATCTCACAATGGGAGATGAGACTGATCTCCCATCGAAACAAAATCATAAGAATCGTTATGTCATCGTTGAATTTGAATCCATAGCCTGTTGGTTGGAAAGAGCGCAATATTCACACCGACAACCAAACTTGCAAGAATCCAGATTCTTAAAATAATAACCTGTCTTGTTCTGTGTTTCACAGTGTAATGCGCCTGACCTTACTTATCCACTAGGATAACTATAAATCCCTTCCTTCTGCTGATAGGATCAGTAATGATAATTAAATTTTACAAATATGTTTAAAAGATAGATATCTGAAAATTGTAAGTGGTCCTTGTAAGATATTGTTAAAGTTTCTTATAACTTCTTAATTATTAGTAGAAAATTACATCAATTACTAACATCTATCATTTGAGGGATGTTTGAAAGGTAGTATTTTATAGGTGGCGAACATATATCTGCATCCAAAAGCACTGCAAACATGAAATAATTGAGCATTTCTTTTCTATTCGGGCAGTTCTCAATGCTATGAGACAGCCTTGGAGCTGCATTAGATTCAAGTATTCCAAACGACTACATCGCTCATGTTCATTAATCAAGTTAGGCTATTTTATGTAATAAGAAATGTCAGCAGCATTTCTTTAGTTAGGTAATGTGCATTCGATCCTTTCTTATTACCTCTTTTGTCTAAAACATAATTCCAAAGAATCTCTCATGACGGATGAATTTAGTTGCTGTGATGTGTTCCTCCAGAACTCTGTAGTATGAAATTGTACATGCAGTCATATTTATGACTTGTTTTAATATGTACAAATTTATAGAAATTCAAACTTTAAATTGTGTCACGTAAACGAAAATGTCGAATAGGGACGTATTTTCCGAAAATAGTAAACTTTCAGGATTCCTCCCTTGAGAATGCACTTATAGTGTTCTGTCCTTTCGGACAGTAATGTTTCCTGATAGCTACATGATAAATTTAAGACGCGATTAGCTTTCATATGTTGGCGCGCACGCACGCACGCCCCCCCTCCCCCCAATCTATTCCAGCAGCTGTTCCATTCGTTAAATATTCACTAATTAACAGAGATCAAGTGTGTTTATATCTAGCTCAATATTCAGGAAAGGCCCTTCAAACATTTGCTTCAGAAATTCATTAATATTTCATTTCAGAATTCCAGATTGGTTTGTCAAAGTCCTGCTTAAGTGTTCTCTATCGTTATCAAGAAACACTGGCCATGGTTCTGATAGCCTGATACTGGATCGATGTAGATTCTGAAACAGCAATGAATGTATCAAAGCCACTTTAGTTAAATGCACAAATACATGCCGCTCAAGAAACAACAGAGGTAAAACCCCACTAAACCTTTAAGTCTCTGACACATCGACATATTTATAAAACTAATTTCTTCATTATGTAGGAACATCAGAATGAAGAGTTTGGCAGAAACTGAAGGAATTCCGCCTTGGTTAAAGACTACAGCGCATTTTATTTTCGCTAGTAACTACATGAAAAAAAGTCATTGAAAAAAAGATAGCAACTGGTAAAAAATATGGCGATAGAAATAAACAAAATAAAACAAGAAGAACGAAATTCAAATATTAAATTGCTTGTTAGGATTATTTTAGTTGACTTATTGTTTTGAAGATGTTTAGTATATCATTCACCAATAATGGGATACAATAAGATAAAACAAGATAATAAACACAAATTCGATAATCAGCGGAATTACTTTTAAATAAATGTCATTTTCATTAATAGATTTATTCTCAAAGAGTTTTAGGAGCTGTTATCACGTATGAGATCATCCGTTGCTTTAAAATCTTTGCCTCTTCTACGCGTAAAGTGTAATTCTTGTCATCTCCATCTGAATGAAGACCAAATTCCAACTTTTAGTACAATTAATATGTTCATGTATCTGCTTCAACTAGAGCATCTTTTATACGAATTCTCCAACTAAAGTGGATGCGGACCTTATGGAATAGTTGGACAATTTATCAATATCCCGTGAGTGTTAATATGATGGTTAGCTCTTTACCATGATCACATTTTCAAAGTTTCAATTAAACTTAAGATGATCCAAATGACATCAGTCTGCTTGCAAGGCCTACATTATAAGAGCTCTTTGCCCTGCATTCGAACCGTCTTACAATATTCTTCATACGGGATGCAATTAATTCGTGTTTAATCAGAGCCGCGCAGTCCATTTTTTTCATCCTATATTAGAAGGAATTTCTACAAGTCTATCGTATACAGACTAATTGTTTTCCTTTTCTTTCTTTCTTTCTTTTTTTTTTTTATCTAGAGTATTGTTGAAATATCGTTGCAGATGTCTACACATTGTAGATAAGTGCAATGCTTTGTTTTGTCAGTTGTTCTAATCAATCTGCATTTATTTCCGGAAATAAAAGTCTAGACAAACCCAGCTAATGAGAGAAACTAAGCATATTGCTATTTGCTAGCTGAGGCCGCAAAATAGTAGCAATCAAGTTATAAAAGACAGAAGTTACAGACATTCAGTGACCTGGTTGCCAAATAGCAGCTTCCTTCTAATGTTGCCATGGTAACAATTGTTCAATGCAAGTACATTTCCTGGATAGAAAAACCCGACCAACTAAACAACATATCTCAACGTATCATTTGTTGCTTTTTTTTTTTTTTTTTTTTTTTTTTTAAAGCACCATTTTCACTACTTTATCCATCTGATTTTTCTTTACTAAATAAGAACATTGCTCTGGACGGCCGGATTTTGAAGAAATTTACTTTTGATTATATTTACGAAAGTTTATCGAAGAAAGTTTCCTTGCGTCGTAAACTTTATTAGAAGCTCAGAGCAATTTTACTTGGTTAATAAATTAAAGAGTAGATTAGATAATCTAGCTCTTTTTTGTTCTCGAAGCATGTTTTGAAGCTACTTCAGTCCTCCATAATCAGGGTAGTAGTTCTCATACTAGGTGAAGAAAGTTATACTTTCTTCTTATTATTATCATCATCATTATCTTTATTATTATAATATTATTATTATCTTTTGGGAACCAAGAGACAATAACGACCTTATATACACTGCAATGTCAGAACACAAAATACTGACAGCAAAACATTTATGTCAATATGCAGCTTTGCTAAAACATTATTTCGATGCCAACTGCAGGACAGTCAGAAATACTTACCGTATAACAAGACCTCAGACTACTAATTATATCACATATAAATATAATAATCACTACAGAAAGGCCACGCGAAACTTCTACATCCCAGACATGATAAACAAATTACCCTTTGAATACAGAAACCTTACAAACTACATTAGGATGAAAAGAGCTCTAAGGACATACTATGAACAAGAAACACGCACCCAAAATGCCGTACAAACTTAATGAAACACAATATATTCGTTCAGACTTCCAGTTCAGCGAGGCATCAATACATTCCAAGTTATTGTATGTGTGTGTGTGCGCACGCGCGCGAATTTCTCAATCATAGGTTTCGTAGCTTCCCAACACAGAAAAAAAAACAATAAATAATAACCAACTGGTGTCATCCTCAGATAAGCTTACATATAAGCTTCGAGGATGAAAGCAGAGAAATTACTTCTCATCCAAGATGTATCCTATGTAACCAAATGCATGTAATGTACGTATCACATGTAAACAATGTACGTAATATAAGTATCATATGTAAACAAATGTAAGTAATGTATCATATGTAATCAAATGTATGTAATGTAATAAAAAATATTATTATGATCCACCAGCTAAAAAAAATACTTTATCAGTTACTATTACTACTCTGTTAGCACTATATTATGAGTAAGTATATGAAACTTTATTATACAAAATCCATTTACCGTTTGCATCAAATGATAGCCATTATCTTATGTTACCATAACAACAATTGTCCAGATGTACACATATGGCTGGCACTAGTGATCGGGATCCAATGAACTGCTTTCCGAGTATCATCAATATCTTCACTGTTAATAAAATTTAAAAATTCATTTTGAAATCTGAGATTGATTCATCTCTAGATTTTGGTTAGGGGAAGCTCCATTCTGTTGGTTTCGATACTTTTTAGATCAAGAAAGCTCATTCTGAACGTGAATTCTTGGAATGAAGAATGAACTGTAAGACGACTTAATAGAGAAAACGAAATCTCTATTGGGAAAAAAAACCAGACAACTTGATTAAGGAATATATTATACGGTTATTGAAGAATTATTTCCGTTCGTAGAAAGAAAAAAGTATCTTTGTAGGACGCGCTATAAACAAGCACAAATTTCCCCCCTGCATTGGTGTTTATTAAAAGTAACTGAGAGTATTGCGATCCATGCAATTAAACGTTTTATTCCTTCTACAAAACAAGTAAGAAAATGATTTCAGACAATCATAAAATGTGTTTATTAATTAAAGGATTGTTATATAAACATGCATGTATAGCCATTTTTGGCTCGCTTTCCGCAGATAATTTTGCTTTAACTAATTGTGTCATTAAAATATATTATCTGAAACGACATATTTCAATAACGATCTAAATAAAATTTCGTTGAATTCCTTCAGGCCAATAGGAATTATTATACCTTCGATGCGCCAAAAAAAAATATATATATATATATATATAATGAAAAAATATTTAAACAGGCGGTCTCGAGTCTATGACTACTTTAACAACAATTACCGTACTGTAGCATATATATGCATTTCGGAACAGGTCAGAATTGAATTTTTGCGAGAATTATTAACAAGTATGGTAAAGATTTACGTCCTTCAAAGAACTCTGTCAAGTGGTGCTAGTTTGGCAAAACACCGACAAGTACGCGATATTTAGAGAGCATTTATGGTCGGCCCATTTTGACCGGCATCCTAAATATAAATATATAAAAAAATTAATATTATTGATAAATAATATTAAGTTTATAAATATATAAACTCGTTTTGTCTCATTTGCGTATCGACAAATGTTCCGATTGAAATTCAAAGGGTTCGAAATATTAATAAAGATCCTAAATGTCAAATTCCATTTAATTATTGTCGAATTATTAATATCATAACAAAATATTGAGATGATTTTTGCTTATTTTGTGTATTAGTAAAAATTTGTTTTCGTTCATCAATAGAAAAGAACAAATATTCAACTTTTTCGTATAAATTGATACAGGACTACGAGATATATTTGTGCAGGTAACACCAAAGTGAAAAATGACATTCAAGGGGAAAAAATCCTATGATTAGGCATTGCATGACATCCTCACTGATATACATAGAGCACATTCCTCTCCGAGCACATATTAGGCGTACATGTTTTGTGTTTTGTCTGCTTCTGAATTCTGATCATGTGAACAATTTTCATTATTCAATATTAAAAACGAATTTTGAAGATTTAACATAATTTTTGGAATTGTTTGTTTACCTAACGCACGCGCGCGCACACACACACACACACACAGCGGTGAATATGTAGCTGTTTTTGCACACCCGATTTAACTTTTTTCTTTCATTTATTTATTTTCATTTATTGAATATGAATTATCTAATTCTTAACTATAAATTATTTTAACTTTTGAACATACTTCCACATACGTTTTCATTTAAAAGTTCGGTATTTTCTTAATTTTTGAAAATTATGATATAATTTATGATTGTATTTATTTTAATTTTTATAAATACTTTTTTTTAGAAAAGATAAAGAGAGAATGCATTTTTTATTTATACAAATATTTTATTAAAACAGCATATTCATATCTTTATTAGAGTGATATAAAAAAAGGAATCGGCACATCTTGTTTAAAAAATGGACTTAACTGTTCAGTCTATCACGGGATTCTGTTTCTTCTATCACTACAATAAGTAGACGCTATACGTAATTTCGAAAAAAAAAAAAAAAAAAACTTGCTGCTAAATGTTCCAAATGAAATGAAAAAAATCGATTTAGGTAGATTTTGTACCGATTTCAAATACAAAATTTCAATATTCAGTCAGAATCCCAGAATTTGTATATTTTTGCATACGGAAAGACCAAAAATCGAATACATGTCTGCGCAATTTTGTAAAAAGCGACTAAATGAACAAGAAAATGGTCGCAGAAATTATTAAAAGATACTTTCGTTGTCGTATTCTTCCACCTTGACGAGTTTAATGATCAAAAGAATTGAACTTTGTTTAATATTAAACTTTGTTCAACCACCCTGTTCGTTTTCGTAATACACTCAGTGAAATCAACAAAGATAGTTATTTTAACTTTTTTTTTTTTCTTAATCATAAGAGAAAGAGAAACAGAGGAGCGTTCGCTTTATACTACGTGCACGTGAAGCCATCCCAGCAGCAGTTAAAATTCTCTTTTAAAAGTTCCTTTCGTGTTGGAGAGGAATTTGATCTCAGTTCTTTCAACCGAAAGTTGTCTTTGTTATCGACTACGCCAATAAAAGAACTACCGTACTCTTTGGTAAGAATAAACAGGCACACACACATCGATAATCCATTGGTAAAACTTTGAATTATGACCAGCCACTCCAGAGTGGAACGCAACTAGTCTACAGTCCTAAAAGAGACCCTCAACTCACCGAAGGCGAAGTCAGCAACAGAAGTGGCTAAAATAGTGTCATCAGCACGCAGTTGGGCATAATTGAAGTGGAAAAAATTTTGCTGATACAATGAGTTGTTTGTTTCTGTGAATCGCGCAAATGAAAAGTTATCCATATTTTCGCAAAGTGATCTGCTTAATCGAAGATCTTTCGGGAATATAATGCACCTTGTCAACGGAAATCGCTCTGTACGCAATTTGTTCAAGTAAGAACATAGGGAAGATGTTGCCCATCTCGAATGACGAGCAACCCAATGAACCTGCAGCCAATCCATCTTTGTGATGTTTTTGTGATCTGTTTGTGAAACGAAAGAACACTACATATGCTTCAGTTCAAGTATAGCGTCATATCTTGAGACATAATGAAACCACACCAATGTCATTGGACCTCTAGTGGAATCAACGTCAAGGGCAAGTACAAACTGTTATCCAAGCGAGAAGCTACCAAATACGACATGATGGTCATAATTCAGTGTTACGTTACGTTAGTGATATAATACTGAATTCTGACTATTTTTAGATCTTGAAGTTTAATGAATTAAATTTAACAATTTAAATTTAGTTTAATAAATTAATTAACTTAAAGAATGTACACTTAACAACTAGACAAGAGAGAACTTTTTCGAGAAAATCAGACCACATATTCACGTTCAGATAATCCAGCATAAGCCACAGTTTTGTTTTGTGATGTACATTTCTTTCTTTCTCTCTCTCTCTCTAGCGCTCCATTAGAGAATGATGAGACACTTGTACTTCAGTTGAAAACTGGTTTCGAATCCCGTCTAAGATTAAAAGGACCTTCTAGTCAAAGGCGAACTATTCAACCTCATAAGCGGATGTAGCAGTATTTCCTTCCCCAATCGCTCCAATCCGTCTTTTCGCTCTATATTCAGATTGTTTTAAAATAAAACTGACTTTTAATCATGAAAATCAATATGCCGTAGTCAACGATTCTGAGGCACACATGATGCGGTTGACCTGAAATAATAACTCGGCGATTTATTTGGAATGACAGAGATAAGATCACCTAACACATTAAACGATCCCGAACAAGCCACAACATCATTAATATCGAAAGGAACATTCGCTTATCAAACGAAAAGTGAAAAGACGTTCCTTTTAATGAGGTCTGCTCATGGAAGATAGGACAAGAAAGACGCGAGAGTGCCATCGTACGGATAATTACTGAACCCCTGCACTCTTGAGTTTTTCTTGGAAATCATAACGCATAAGCGCCCGCAGATTAAAGAAATGAATGCTTCGCGAATGATAACTATCTGGCGTGGGATAAAAACGGAAGATCACGATATTGATTATTTCTTTCCCTGCTTTTCATGCTTTGAATTATGCCGAAGCACAAAAGCAAAGCATCGTTAATTGCAGATACATGAGTTAAATAACTCCGGATGTTATTTTGAAAAATGTATTTTTTTTTTTTTAGTATAAATTTCGTTTTCAATATATTCGTTTTATGAACAAAGTGCAATTTTTGAATCTGCACGCTAAACGTAGAAAAAAATTTCGTTCCTTTGGTTTTATGTAGGAACCAAACATAAATTTTATTAAAATATATGTATTGCCATTTTTAAAAGATTTCGTTCGTCATTTGTCAGAATATACTGGTGTGATCCATGAGTTTAACCATAAAAGAAAAATTTATATGCTGAACGGTACTTGTGTTATATCTTAACGAGACGAGAAAGCCAGAGAAAAATTGCAAAACTCCAGCACCTTGAGTAGAAACGTTGCAACAAATGTGCAAGGAAAATACAATGTAAGTGCAAAGTCATCGGTTGCTATTATTTCAATAAACTTGTAGTCTGGTTAGTTTGGCAGTTAAGGCTGTGGGACTGTGTATTATTTGTGAATTACGCCTGTTTTGCTCTTTGAGCCAGTTTAGCTGATTTGGGGATGACAAACTCGTCTTTCTTGGAGGGGAAAAAACTCGGCTAACTTATCTTCATTAAAAACCCTTATAAAAGTTCTTGGAAGAGATTCAAACTGAGATCTTTTTTTTTTTTTAAAGGTGTTTTCGTTACCAACTAAGCCACGGAGGTCCAAACTTAAGACCCATTCCAATTTCATATAAATAAACATTTACAGACAACATAAATGGTTCCAGGCTGCTGATATTTTTAGCCCTCTTGATGCTTCCCAGTTCAGAGAATTCCATAATACAAACTAGAAGTACAGTCCATGTTTTCTTCAGTTCAGAGCCACTGCCAGAAAGAAGGTAGTCCTTAATGTAATTCTTTACAGTCATTTAATGTCTATCTTCGAGAAACATAGATAAACAGAACACCTTTAATCAGTTAATATGTATACACACAGTCCTATCACCACCTAACAACACAGAAAATAGGAATAATACATACCCTAATCTTATAGAAGGCACCTTAAACCTTCTATAAGATTAAAATATTTCTTCAGCATCCAAGCACCTCCCCCCCCCCAATTCCTCTGGCGTTCATGAGTATACCAAATTAAATGTATCGTAACGTCCGTACATACGTGCGACTGGACGCACAGACGATGTTAGAAAATAAAAGAACATGGAATTCGTATCCGTGTAGTCCACCAGGCCTTTCCGATCATATTTTGGGAGGCATTCATAGGAATTGATTGGAAAGGTACACAACTCTTACACAAGGATTTGATACGAAATAAAATTTAAAGAAGCTTGTAAAAGTCTCAAAAATTCTGTAATAATTGATCAGCACAAATACGACCATCAAAAAAACAACGATATCGCTCCCCGCCTGGACTATCAAACTACAGTAGCACTAATCTCATGATCATCAGACTCTAGAAACGTAAATAATAAACGCATCAGCTATTTGAATTTTTGACAAGTTTACATCAATAAAAAAGGTTAACAAGAGAACATTTTTTTCCTTGCCAAATATAATAACCACAGGTTAGGCAAAGAATGAATAGGAATCTAAGCTATGAGTGATTACGTTAATATAAAATGGCAGAATTAATCAGGAGGTTTAATAACTGGATGTCAAAATAGGAATTACAGATTGGCTAATGTAATTTGCAACTGTTATTTTATTTTATTTTTTATTAATATATTTTTTTTCAACAACAAGAAGCCAGATTAGACTGGTTAATCAGTATTAGACATCATGTAGCCTCTAATAGCATAGCACGGCTTTAGTGTATATGTTGCATGTATGCATTCCTGAAGATGAACTTAATGCAAAGTTCGAAACGTAGAATTTTAATATTATTAAAGTTATATATCTTAAAACGGTAGATGATTCCATAAATCTAATATAATCGGTGCTGGTCGTTGTTCGATGCAATGAAAAAAAGGACATTATATTTGTAATGTTTAGTCTGCTTCTAGCTTACTAATCCCTTGCAAGTGAAGGTTTTGATTAAGATAACAAATATGGATTAATGCGTTAGATTGGAAAATAAAATATTAAGATAAAGCTCGAAAAGTTTCTTCTGCCGCCTTTAATCATTCACACGAAAAATGAGTTTAAAATGTATCTAAAATACTTCTGCTGCTGCATCCATTTACAAACGGATGAGTGTTACGTTTCCACTTTAAGTTACTTATGTAACTTTACCAATACTGCAAGCCCGTTGTTGCAAGCTGGCCTTTCTCGCAAGATTTGTACACTTCCAAAGTTTTTATTGCCACTTTCAGGGGCAATAAAAACGATAAGTAATTTACACATCCTATCGGTGGATTTCTGGATCAACCAGCTAACTACAACATTTCCCAGGAAGTTGAAAGTCGATTAGAAGGTCTTCATAAAATCTTTCTAACATCTTAGATTATATTCAGGAATAAGGATTTGGATTTTAGCCAAATCTAATCTCGAAGAGAAATTGAGCAACGGGAGAGTATAGGGATTATGTCTGTCATTAAATCCGTTTTTAAGAAAAGAAAGATTTTTCTCTTTAAAAATCTAAGGCTAATAAAAAAGTATGTAAAATATTTTGATGTTAATTATACACGCGCTCGATGATAAGAAAGTGGAATTCGTCTACTTTCTTCTATTCGTCTAAATAATGATTTGAAATGAATACCGCAATTCCGCATATCTTCGACATATGTGCGTCGTCACTGCCTGTTGCCTAGTTACCACATGGAAAGCAGAACGAGGATTATCACACGCATATCTATGCGAGTTTAAATTTGAAGATTATTAAACACGACAGAATTATTAATTACAATTGGTAAAGTTGGTTGGTTCGTTTTGCGCAGACAAGAGGTTTAGAATGTAATGTGCTTGTGTCGGAAAAATGGCTCCGTTTTAAATGTTCAGTTTTCTTTTTTCTTGGAAGGGAGATGATTAAAACGATGACAGGCTCTTGTAAAGTTCTTCCGTCATGGACAGGAATTGAATGTTTGCAGTCGGAAAGCAAAAGATTAATCCACGATGGTAGAGATAAGAATCATTAGGATTAAAAAGAAGCACGGAATTAGTTACTAGTTAGAATTACTATTACAATTACTTATTAGTAATGGTAATTGTAACTTGCCATTAGAATGACTTATCAGTTATTATTAGTAATAATAAGTAGCAATATTGGTATCATTTTATTCGATTGAATATAGTTTGGTCAGCCATATGTCGTGCTGAAGTGGTCAAAAGCTTTGGTTAAATCAAGAAGCATAAGGAGCGCACTTGTTTTTATCGAGAGCTATGTTTATGGCGTGTCAATATCTTCTAATAAGGTGATGGTGCTTTTTGTTTTCTGGAAGCTGTATTGGTTTTGTGAGATAATGTTGTACTTCTGTAAATAGTTCTGTAGTCTGGTGTGTGTTATTTTTTCAAGAATTTTAGAGATGACTGATAGATTAGCTATTGGTCTGTAGTTTTGTGTACGAGTATCATTTCTTTTGCCGTGTTTGTAAATTAGTGTAATTATCGCAGTTTTCAGTTGTTGTGAAATAATGCCAGTGTCGAATATTATGTTCCCGAGAGTTTCAAAAATATTGGATTCATTTGTTCAACGTGCATTAAAAGGTCTGCGAGTCTTATTTTGTCTATTCCTGGAGTGGTCCTTGGTTTTAGCTGTAAAAGCGCTTCCTTCAATTCCTGTTTTTCTTACAAGTGAAAAATAAATAGTTTGCTGTTAACATTGAGTTGGTAATTTTGTGTTGATCGTTGGTAGATTATCTGTTTTGGATTGTGTGATATTGTTTGTGAAGGCATGGTTTGTGGGATGAGTGTGCTAGTTCCTTTTGGTTCATGCCCTGGTCAAAGCTTTTTACGATAAAATCTTGTGGCGAACTTTTCTTTTTTTCGCGTTAGTAATTCGTTGAGTGTAGCCCATGTTTGCTTCATATTTTCATTATATTCCATAAAAAAGGTATGATAGTTGTAGTGTCTTTTTGACCTACGAATTTATTTTTGTTAGTCGATTTCTTGTTTTTATATAATGTTTGTAGATAAGTGTTACTGGGTGAATTTTTTTAGAATTTTCCTTTACAGTAATACTATTTAGAATGCCCTCATTTATCCATGAGTTATTATCTGTTTCTCCCTCTTTGTGTACTCTTTGTTGCTTTTTGTATATTTCTGTGAATAGTTCCAATTTCAGTCAAATTAGGCAATTATGATCTGCATTTTATAAGGTTATCGACAATGCTTTTTACTATTAAGGAGTTTTGTAGAGCGTTGGGATGTTGGGGAGAGCAGAACTTTGTCTCAACTTCGTTTCAACAAAGTAGTGATTGCGATTTTGGTGTTAATTACTGAGGAATATGTATTAATAGAAGATGGTATGTTGATATGATCAATGCATGATCGTGTTAGTGAATTGTTAAGTATTTCTTCCCTTGTTGGGAGTTTATGGTAGCGTATATGTTGTGCTGACTTAGTATATCAAGGTATGTATTAGTGGTTGAAGAAGAAGCATGGTCAAGAGTATTTATGTTAATGTCTCCTATTAGGATGAGCCGATGTATTGTACGGAATTCAATACCGCAGAAAACTGGGTACATTATCTGGGGGATCTGCATATATATAGTAGTACGTTTATCATGTATATGAGGCTATGTCTGTCGTTATTTGCGATTTCCAAAAATCCCAAAACTTCGAAACGTGTTTGTTTTTCCGTCACGCTGTATTTTTATTTTATAAATGCCATGATGCTTCCCCCTCTTTTTTTAGTCTACGTAAGGTGCAGGACTGGTAGTTATTAATGTTGCATGCCTAAGATTCTTAATCCTTTATTACAACTTCGGCCAGGATTAGTACGTCTATGTTTGTCAAGGTGTTGTGGAGCAGTGTTATCAATGTTAACCAGTGTTTCTTTACACTTCTTATGTTTGTGTGTAAGACGGTTAAGTCGGTATTTGTGGAAGTTGTCTGTCCAGTTCTTCAAAAAGTGAAAGATCTTAAAATTTACATTTTCTGACTGGATATGTTCGTCCAGATTTGAGATCTCCATGCCATATTTTAGAAAGAATTGTAAAGCTTGTTCTTAAGGATGTGAAAGGGTTAGTGAACTATACTGATAGACTGCTCAGGTAGGATTCTCTTGCAGTTATATAAATCGAGTATTTTCATCCTGTCTCATAAAACCTATGAATTCTTAGTCCACAGAAACGTATAGTTTTTTTTCTGTTTTCGTTTTCCTTGCCTGGTATAGAAGATTTTTAAAGAATGGGATCTAGTATTCAGATCTAGTATTTCTTGCTTGCTTGCTGTAGTATGATGCAGTAATCCGTTATGGGGTAACTATACGAAACAGTAGCGCAATACAAAGTATCGAAACTACCGGATAATCTCAGAGAGAGAAAGAGCTGTGCAAATGGGAAATTATGTATGTAACAACCCTCTGCAGCTAATAGAAAACAGGTGCTTCAATAACTCAACAGGTTCTTTTTTACATGTTTAGCCCATATACTAGAGGTTGGTATGCCGGTACCGTGTATGGGTAATGGGTTGGGAAAAAGAGAAACTTGTTTACATTTGATTTAAAAGCCTGTATATTGTACTCTTTGGGAAACACACAAGGTGGAAGACTGTTCCACAATACAGCAGCAGCAGAGATGAACGAGGAGGAAAAGAACCTAGTTCTGTGGATTTCAAGGTGTACTGTGTTGGGACATTTGGTGGCATCTGCATGTGTTCCAACGGATTAGTACTGAGTGGGGGAATTATTGATGCTATTTCATGTGAACATTTCCCATGGAAATATTTATAGAATGCATATATTGCAGAAACCAAACGCCAGTTCGAAAGTGGGAGGAGTGAGTTTGTGAGAGATGGGTTATTAATCAATATAATAGCCTTCCTCTATCTACTCAAGCTTCTCGATGGAGCTCTTAGTAGCCCCATCCCAAATATGAGAACAATATTCAATAGATGGAGAGATTTGTTAATTATATAAGATTAACAGCTGTTAAGAGGTGAAGTAACGCCTTGAGCGAAAGAGAAAATCTTAGTCTTTTAGAAGCTGAGAATGCAATGGTTATGATGTGTTTATTCCATGAACACATCATAACCAGGGTAATTCCAAGATGAGATTTCTATTCTTGGAATTACCTTGATATCAAGCCTCTCCCAAGAAGAGAAATCTCATCATCTTGTATGAAAATGCGAGTGTTGCAAAGGTAATACTGGGAGAAATTGCTCTTTTATGTGAGAAAAAAGACAGAACTGGGGTTTTGCTAGGATTGAAATTGACGAGGTTATCTGAATCCCATTGGAGGATAGCTTGAACATCAGAATCGAGGTCAGTTATAGTTGAGGTGATTTGTGTGGAGTAAGGTTTATCAAATGAAAGGGAAGAGTGCAATGTGCTATCACCTGCAAAACTGAGGATTGGGTTGGAGATCAATTGATGTAGGTCATATATATATATATATATATATATATATATATATATATATATATATATACACACACACACACACACACACACATATATATATACATACACATATATATACACACACACGGAAGAGGGTTTCCGAGAGAGAACAGAACCTCGTGGAACCCTGGCATTAGTTGAATGGTGAGAGGATAACGATCCATTCACCATCACACATTGGATCTAAACAGAGAGCTGGCAATCCAACTGCAGAATTCATGGAACAGATTAAATGATGGGAGTTTGTTTAGTAAATGTCAGACTCAATCAAATCAAAATCTTTGGAGATATCAAGTGCATTCACCAAACTTCTCCTTGGCATTCGTTCAGAGATGGATGATATATGTGAGTAGATCTGTTGATCGGCAGTGACAGAATCCATACTGGTTGTCGTTAATTAGCTGGGAATTGATGGTTCTATCTATTACTTTAGAAAGGACTGAAGTGAATGAGATAGGGTGGTTGTTTGATGGCAGTGATTTGTTATCCTTCTTGGGAAGGAGTTGAACATAATCCAATTTCCAGCCTGTGGGATAGATACCAGTGGAGTAAGAGAGTATATACAGTGAGCAGGAGTCAGTTCTAGTACACACAAGACTTCAGGACAAGTGGAGGAATGCCATCAGCGCCATGAGACATTTTGTCTAATTTGTAAAATATTTTTTTGATCTCTTTCTGGCGAAAGGATATAGGTGACATTGTATTTAGGGCATCTGGAATGGTTGAGAGGCATTTATTATGGTCAGTTATGCACGCATTGTAGGAAAAGTGCAAAGCCAGGAGATTGACTTTGTGTTTTTTTTTATGACATTACATGATAATCATACGGCATCATTGCAAAGAAGAATACAGAGTAACAGAGAATCAGCTTATGTAGTTCGTCAACACCAAGACAATGCCTTTCCGGTGGCTATAATAATACCTACAGACCGACTATATACTGTACTTCCATGTTAAATTCACTTCCAGTGAAGCAGCTAAGAAACTATGTACAGTAACAATTATATCGCAATAACTTCCCAGATAACTCTGATACAAGCCATTTTCCTAATCCTTTATATAACTATAAGGCTGTAAACATGAATAAATATATTTAAATAGTAATAATAGCATTGATACTAATACTAGTATTATTAGTATTGTTAATATCAATTCTAGCATTTATTAGTACCAATATGTAATATGACATAATTAGTTCATTTTAATTAGATAAAAATAATTAGTTAACTAGTAAAAAAGATAGCTATTAATTATATGCTATCGATGTATTGTTTGAAATTCTCAGTGTAGTTGCTCACTACATCATTCTCAGTGTTTTAAAATTTCTTCTGTATAATCAACTTGCGTTAGCCGTGCAAGTTCAAAGAGTCATTCTTGGTGGTTCTAACCGTAATACGAAAGCGATTGGAAACAGAAAAATGCAAGTACATATCTTTGCCTCTTTTCCTTTCAATCGTAATGACTTTTAATCCAGCAGCATATTATTAGCAAACCAAAAATATCTTTCGAGAATTAAAAATACCTTATGGATCTAATATATTTATTTATGTTTATTTTTATTGTTTTGGGTATTCAGTCTAAAATTGAATAAACGGGAAATGAATTCATTATACTTAATTTAGCACATACAGTAATTGTATAAACACTGGAAGATTAAGGACAGATCATTCTGAGAATGCTGAGTAAAGTATTCTCAGAATGATCTGTGAAATTCGTTATAGAGAATAAAATTATCTATAACGTGGCATTACAATCCCACCATCTTTGAAGCCAGAATAAGCTTCTATGAAAATGGCTACTATTTAGTTTTGGTGTGTAGTTTTCTCTTTAGCATCCAAGGAAAATGATATTATTTGGTCTTTCTGTTCCATAATTCCATTTTCCTAATTTCTTTTCTGTTTTAGTATTCAATAATTGTTTAAGTGTTTTAATTTGTGTAACAGATTGTTGAGCAGAGTAAATATGAGATGTTCTCTCAACACTGCATCGTACGAGTTATTTTAGTCCCTAGAAATGTGAAGGGATTTAAATTGCAACGGTAACCATTATTGAAGTAATCGTTTAATATAACTACATAGTATGTCAGGTTTGGTATGCTTAGAATTTTATGTCTAGCCATTACTGGACTGGTCGGAGATTCGTGTTTATTAGGTTTCCAAAGCAAACGCTATGAACATGATTTTAGCGCATTCTTTCTATTTTTGACAGGACAGGTGACTGCTTGTAGTGTTAGCATAGACTGTTGATGTCATATCTGAGTGCCGTTTCACAAATTTGATGGTAGATGATTTTATTAGCGTAGATCGGTATCATATATTATATTTTAAATAATTTGGCGACATGATGCCAGGTATGTTATGAAGATATTCACTGTACTTTGTTCATTTATGGCGATGGTGACACTACGACAATTAATGGCATTGTTAATGTAGTGATATGCGTGACCATGTGATGTAACTAATGCAAGGTTCACGATTATTAGGTTTTCGATTAGTAACGTTTGGATTAGTGGTGAATAAAAACATAATACCAATATCAACACTATGTCCTTCAGTTTTATTTCGCTAGAGTAACTGAAGTAATAATTTTCTTCATATTTATTATTTTTGCACTATTCTGGATGCCACTATGGTCTATTTGGTAAGACCCATTCACTTTGGTGAAAGCATACTTGAATATATCAAAGAAAAGCGAAATATTTCTAGCCTTTCATTCAACTCGAGTTGAATGAAACATCCCAGAGATGGGGGGGAGAAAGACAGAGGGAACTTTCTTATTGTCCTGTCATTCATACATAGAAAAACTCCGAGAAAACATACGAAACGCAAACCAACCCATCAACAATCTATCTATGAAGTTATTACACATACATGGCATAATAAGCATATGAAAAATATTAACAAGGATTCAAATACAAACGAATATTGAGAATATTCTTTTGATAATACTTAAAAATATTGTATTTTAAATACCTAAAATTATTAAATAATGTTCTTTAAATAGTATTTAAGAAGGAATTATGACAGATTTCTCAAAATTAAATTAAATTAATCATTTATTATCTTATGATAAGATTTCTTTTCCTCGAATAATACAGAAGGATCCTTTCTTTGTACTTTACAAAGTAGACGATGAATCATTTAAAACTCATTAACTGGAATGTGCTAAACATATGACCGATATTACTAAGGAACCAGTCATTACCGGAATCAGAATACCAGAACAGGTGTTTGTCTTTTGCTTTGCGAAAAATTCATGCAGTATGCCAAGTCCAGATAATCACATTGATAGCTCCATTAGACAGAAATTGAACATATGTTTCAGGCTCGAGTGATTTACATCCCTTTCCCTACCAAAAGGAATTAATCCTTTGAGTACATTCAAAGGCGCAGCGCATACACCCCACCTTCACCAAAGGAAAAAAAAATCGTAGATTTATCTTTGTTTATCTTGCTAAAGGCTTATCGAGATAAGCGTCTGATGTTCATTTCAGGTAATGCTACGTGATTGTTAGATACATTAATCACGAAAATATTTGAGAAGCTTTCAGCGCTAAATGAGATGGATCTTTAAAATATTGCTTGTCATAATAGTCTTCCACTCTAAATATCACCGATTTAATACATAACTGGTGGCAATTAAACATTAGCGATTTATTTGAAGCTTTTTTTTAGATCTCTCTCTCTCTCATTCTTGTCACTTGTTAGTTCCTTCCTCATCCGTTAGTGATAGCTAATACCGCATGCCGACAGCTGGAGTGTTATGAAGCACGCGCCAATGCTGCTATTACTACAACAGCCGTGGATGAGACATCTGCTTCACTGTGCAGACACTAGAGAAAACGTCGTGACTATCGTGATGCGCCAGGTGTCAGTGGCACGGCAGGTGAATCACCAGAAAGGAGACTCTGGGTAAGGGTGGGTGATGGTGGAGAAAGGAAATTTCCGTTTCACGAGCATTTATATCCCACTTCACCGTTGGTTCAATAATCAGAAGACTTTTTTCCCCTTGGGATTAAGGTGTTACACCCCACGGGGAAACTTACGGTTTTTTAAGTGTGTGTGTGTGTGCGCGCACCATAGCATTTTCACGATAGCGTCTTTCTTCATTGTATTTGAAATAATTTCTTGTTATCTTTTCACGTCCACTCCCATTCGGGCAACCAGCAAGATGTGCTTCTCACAGATGGCTTAAAGCGTACATATTGCTTCTTTAATAGTGTGTGTGGAGAAAATAAGGATGTGCTTTTTTGGATTCGGAGAAGATTATTTTCATATTTCGCGTTTTACAATGATAGCATTTCAATTCGTCTCGCTAGAGAACTAAGTCAGATTTATGTGAATATTTTAAGAAGTAAGTTCCATGCAACAGTTGCCTTCAGTTCGATGCAACAACAAATAGGGTGATTTACTGTTTAGGGTTTAAGCCATTCTTTTCCAAATGGCTTCAAAAAATTCTCCACATTATAGACTGAATCTGAATCAGATCTCCTCCTTAATCAAGTGTTACGTGCAGAAATCAACATTCCACACTGTTGTTTTATATTTTAATGCCTAATGAATCAAGTGGTAGCAGGACTGGCCCTTGAACTCTGCTACTAAACGTTTCACACGTACTAATTTTGTGTAGTTGAGTAGTTCATTATACACACTTCTCAGCAGAATCTCTTCTCGAAATTTAAATATAAAAAATACAGTCACTGTATAAAAAAGCCAATAATAGATATCTATACCTTATTGTAAAGATTTTGAAAACATCCATCCAAGTACTTGTATTTACCAGCAAAATGGGTTTTTCGTTATCCAACCAGTCCACAGGCTGTGAGTTCAGTTCGAACTCCACTGCAGTATAAATGATTGTGAAGGTCTTTAAGTGCTAGATGACTTCGCCTAGCGTCAGACTATCACCGTAAAGTGGTTTAAAAATTACTATGTTTCTAAAGCAAGAGAACAGTGTTATCTAACCATTAGTTCTTTCAAAATAGGTCCTTTCATAATGTATCATGTGCTTTTCCTTTTAGTGGGTTGGATTCACCTAAAATGCTTTTAAATATAAGTCGCATATATTGCGGCGTACATTTATTCTGCACCCACATATCAGACTTAAGCCATTAGTGGATGTGGTCATGTTTGGACTACTGGTTGAAGTTCATTACGAAAGCAATTTCATAAGAGATATGAATTGTCATTGAGATTAACTGAAGTGATTTAGATTACATCGGCTCAGTTCATGAAATTGTAATATAAGGTCGTTCTTGTGTATGATGTGAATACATTTTCCTAATCATTTCATAAATGCCATTGAAGGCCAGAAAGCCATCTTCCATTCACAAAGTGAATGGAAGATGAACTTCAATAATGATAATCGTAAAATTTCGTTATAAGTTGCACAATTATATAATCGTACAATTCATAATGAACTTGAAATAGCGAAATGTATAAATATTTTCCAGTTATTTTAAGCACAGAAGTATATTAATTGAAGAAAGCGAAGGCTTCAATTTAATAATGTAAAACTGTTAAATGCAACGATATTAAGAATATATCATTATTTCCAAACCAATATCTGAAACTTAATTTTCGAACTTTTTATCAAATTTCAAACACTCTGGTTCGAAATGATGATCGATTTTTACTTAATATTCATTAATTTAATTGAATAGAAACATATTTCGTCGCAAACTATACGTTTTTTTTTTTCATGCAATTTCACAATCGTTAACGTCTATTCTTTTAAAACTGTTATTGAAATGGCCATTTTAAGAGTGAAATCGTCTCTTGGTACTGACCTCTGTGTGTAATAACCTCCAGAAGGACTGTAAAAGCAGATTATGCTTCGTTCTCATTTTAGTTTTCTATTAAATCAGTTCATGAAGGCCTGGCTCTTCAATTATTTGTGTTATATAGCTTTCTTCTTCAAAATATTTTGAAACGCTTAGAGATTTGATTCCTTACAGAAAAAAAAATTAAAAAAGGTAGACATGCAGAGTCATTAACATGAAAAATCGATGTATTTTCCATATTAGAGAATCCAGTTACTGTTCGCATGTGTTAATTGCTATTAAACTGCTCGGTTTGCAGCACTAAAATATCAACTGAAGGAGAAATCCAAACCCTGTATGTTTAGGGAGTAATTTCGTACATAATGGTTGTACTTATTTGTAATATTTGCCTTAGAATAAAGTACAGTTAAAGTATTATGCCTTTCCCGCAATGGGAGAGGCATTAACCATGCAGTGGATAGAAAAATAGGCTGTTATTCATCATCAAACGTATTATTTTGATTATGCAAATCTTTAGCTTTACTTATAGTGAAACAAATAGATTTTTCATTACCTAGCAGCCATATTAAGTTAGGAAACACGAACCGATAAAATAATAGATCACATGAGATATCAACAGTCATCTGACATCCTTTGGTTGACATAATAGATGTAAGTCGTATTTACTCTTCACCGAGCCGAGTTATTAGTAGCGAAGTACCACAGGATAGTTCGATATTAGGATTCCCTGTTGTTTAATATATTCAATTACATTCATACGTGATCTCGATTCAAATATTAAGAATAACATTTCCCTCTTTGCTGATGTAGTGGACAGAATAATCAATTGTTCGGATGATCTAAGTTCTTTTCATGATTATCCTAAAGCGTGGAAGCAGAAGAGGAATTGATAGGATTTGGAAAAAGTCGATGAATAAAAGAATTTGAGGGAATTTAATTTCAGAAAGTATATTAAATATTAATAAGTCAACTAGTAAAGATCAGCTGACGGCAGGATTAATTTTTAAAAAAAATCATCTTTAAGAGAAATGAAGTAATGATACTGTTATTCAAGTCAGTCATTCTAATATTGGATTATTGCTCCCAACTTTACTCACAAGGTTTTTAAAACGGATATCAAAGAAAGTGAGAGTATTTAGAGAAGATGGATTAAGTGTATAGAGGGTTTGTATAGTGATAATTATGAAAATCTGATCTGTTGGTTAGTTGCAGTCTAATAATTTTATCTATTAAGATAAACTGAAGTTTATAAATTAATTTAGGGCGTCTAAAAATATATACAAGATATTGGGTTAACTTGGCTATCCTCTGGTTCAGCCAAATGAATTTACTTCATTAGGCTGAACCAGTGGCTTCAATTCCAACAAACATACGAAGCTCATTTTTACTGTTAGGATAGAAATTATTTCATGGGCACCTTGATGGAGTCACAAGACTCATCGTGGAAGACCCAAACTATCAGTACAATATCTATCGTACGTCTCCGTGAAACCATTCAGACAAAGAAGTCACAACTAACTCAGGCAGCCCATTCCATTCATTCACCGCTCTGCATCTAGTATTGTTTGATTATGCACTAACCACGCCTGTGCTTACCACACTCCTACCGAACTTCCGGGGATGACCTCATGTTCTGCTCCATCATCCAAGTGCTTAAATATTTCCATTGCATCAGTCCTATAAAACCTTTTGGAAACTTAAATGTTTCTATCTTATCCCCCCCCCCTTTTTTTTTCAATCAATCAACTTTTGCAATCCACAAACCCTCAACCTGCCCTCATAGGGAGCATTCTATAGATCACGTGCCATCTTGGTCACTCGCTTCGGATCCTTTCCACCACTTCCTTATCCCCAGGTGATCAGACCTCAGCACAGTAATCCAGATGTGGTTGTGTAAGACTTTATAAAAAGGAAAGATAACTCTCTTATCTATAAGAATGTATTCCTCAATAACCAAGTAATCCTGTGAGCTACTCAATAACCCAAAATACATAACTTTATACTTTTCATTAAATTGACATCCATTATGTTCTTCCCATACTGTCAACCTATTTAAATCTTCCTGCAAGTTTTCTACATCGACTTGATTTACTATATCTTACCAAACTTTGCATCATCAACAAGCAACGAATATCTTCCTTCAAATTATTTCCTGTATCATTTATATACAAATTAAACATCAGTGGTTCTAGCACATAGCCCTGTGGCACACTACTAGTCACTTGCTTTCTCCTAGTTCTTCTTTTCCATTCACTAATTTTTGGTATCTTCCCATCAGCCACCCTTTATCCATATCACCAGTTTCAAATCCATCCTTATTTGTTCTAATTTGTGTAACGGTATTCCATGGGTATTCTCTCAAACGCCTATGAAAAATCCAGCAGAATCATCGTCTAGCCATTCCCTTTATCGCACTCAATTGTCACTCTATTATAAAAAAGTTAGTAGATGACTAAGATATGACTGACCCTTCACAAAGAGTATCACATTCTTTTCTACTATTCCTGAAGTATCTTTTTTTGACCGCCTTTTCCAATACTTTAACCATCATTCCAGAGATACTAATTGGTCTCTATTTGCTACAGACTTAGATCCTCCTTGAAAGAATTAGTTTGCTCTCCTTCCACTCTCTTGGGACTTTACCAGAGCCGAGACATAAAATAAACAGCCTAGTCAAGGGCATCGTCAGTTTTCCCCTGCAAATTTTCGTAAAACGCAAACTGATATACCATCCAATCCCGCAGCTGTATTTGCATTCAGATTCTGCAATATCCAAAGTTCTTCCAATTCTTCAACCTCTGTTCTGGCATCAGTCCCTGTCACCTCTGTCATAACAATATCTTCAATTGGATGATCGCTCTTGGAAAACGGTCACTCAGTAGTACAACAGTTTCGTTTGCCTCTGTTACCTCCCATCTGCACTCATTAAAGTTAACCTTCCATAGCCTTTCTTCCTCCTACTCGTTACATAACGAAAAAGATCTTTGGGATTTCCTTTCATCTGCTCAGTTAATTTCTTCTCATAATCCGATTTTGCATTCCTTGCCATGCTGGTCACTTTTCTTGCCCGATTCCTGTACCGTTCGTGAGTTAGCTGGTCCACCTTTCTCTTTATACATCCTCCACAACATTCACTTTGTTCTCAGCTCATGCCAAATGATACTACTCATCCATCTAATTCCTACCCGAATTACCCTCCTGATCTTGGGTGCTTGCTTCCTCCAGATACTCCTTGAATATTTCTCTATGCACTATGAACATCCTTCCCTTGCAGATCCTTATTGTACTGCTTCAAGATCATAACCATCTGCCTTATAGTTCCACATAGACCCCTTCTTAACTGGAATTTCCACGTTTTTCTATCATCACTTTCCCCAATCGGAGGCAATAACTTAGTTATGAATAAGTCTTCTGATCCTATAACAAGATCCAACACTCTCGTACCCCGAATCTCCTGCCTCATATTCTTTTTTAAGTAATCTCTCAGTAAGCGTATAAATTCGAGAAGTCAGGAGCTGACTGCAAAGCGCTTACTTGGATCACATTATTATTTTAATTAATGAAAATGCAAACTTACAGTACTTCTGATATTCAGTAAAACCATGACAAGGGAAGTTTATATTTTCAATAATTATAACAATAATATGATCCAATAAGCGCTTTGTAGTCAGCTCCTGTCTTTTCGATACTTTGTCTCATTCATCTATATAAGATCATTTTTATCAGATAGCACTTATTTTCAGTCAAAATAGGTAAAACAGTGAAGGAATAACCGATCTAGATCAGTTAAACGACATAACCATTAGAAATGTGGACATCGTTTTAATTTCTTCTCCTTTTCGTTCCATTGGGACAGAAGTTTCGGGGATCTTCAGCAATAACAGATCGCAACTCACGAATGAAGAGGAAACAAAGTATACACCTCACCTTCATTTTGGTCTGGACTGAAAGGCTTAATGACTCTTAGAAGCATAAGCATTGCTGTATTCCAATCTACAAAGAGGAAAAAAGAAGAAATTTCGGCTTAAAAACGGTTTTTCGTTTTTCAAACCGTTCTTTTTGTTATTTTTCGATATTGAATTTTAGTCAATCTTTCATTTATTTTGATTTAACGCTTCAAATGTGAAAAACTGTAATTGATAGGTCCATCACATAAAAGTGATAAAACAATAATATTCAACTACTTAGACCCGAAGTTACAAGTTGATTTCGGGCCCAATCGCTGGTTACTGTTATTCCAAATTTTTGGAATAACAGTAACCAGCGATTGGGCTTAGCTCAAAAAAATTCATAAACATCCAGAAAGTACGCTATCATTTTCCATAAAGCATCATGCATAGTACAATTGATATACAACCACTGGCAACTGCTCAAGCATAGAGGATTGCATTCCTATGGCACTGCATGCCACAAAAATTACTTATTCTTCCACTGAACTAGCAATAACTAAAAATTGTCGTGCCTACCACGTAACTACTCGATTGCTTCTGAGCTAGAACAAACTAACAAAGAAAACTGTGTGCTTGAACTGGTAACATAAAACATGCTTCAATAAGCACGAAATCGAGGTTATCATCGAGCACAATCACATATCTCCGAATGATTGGCCTTGCACAGTTATGTCTGAACGTGTAGCAGTGGCCACATTGTTTTAAGGAAAAATGATCGCCCTCCTATGAGTTTGTTGCACCACGTCATTGCTCCTATAAGTACTCAAAGTTCTAGGGAAACTCATCTTTCAGCAGGGAAATTATCGAAAATATCACAATAGCGTTCCATCGATTACTGAGTATCGGTGTCCAAAAGAACTTGAATGAACAGTTGCTGGAATTATTTAATAATTGCAGCATGGAATTATTAAATATATCGATAAATTTCATTACCTGATCGCCGAATGGAAACAGTATAATGGAGGTGCACAAAACTTCTATTTTCTGCTCATGTCTTGCTACAGTGATCTATCTTACAAAACACTTTGACCTGGAACATGATATTCTTTATAGTCGGTACTATGCTATACTTCAACTACTAACTTTCTATCATTCCAATTCCTACTGCACCTCACATCATCACGTTCATGAAACTTAAACGTACAGTAAAGAATAAGGGCCGAATAAACATAAGGAGAAGGTTTTGATATTTTCTTTAAACAACAGCAGACTCCAGTTTTCAAGAAAAAGAACGAGAGAGAAAGAGAGAGAGAGAGAGGAGTTTCATTGGTTATTCTAGATACTCTTTCTATGTTGAATACCGTGTAGTCCCTAAGAATATTTTCGTAGACCGCCAAACTTGGAAATAGCTTTCCGCACCTCGCAATACGTGGAGTTTATAGACACATATTTCGATTTTTTCTAGATATGAACCCTAATACTAATTTTGGTTTTTGGCATGATTACTGTCGACGTACAGTTTGCAGATCGTATCATATTTGGACATGCAGTAAGAAGCACTGGACTTACTGAAATAGGTTTCCAGATAGCAAGATCGAATTGTTTCGATTCTATTAATTTTCTAAAATTACGTTCCGAAGCTCTTCGGCATTGACATTTCATTATCGTGCGCAACTAAATCTTCCGTTAATCCTCTTTTAGACAGACGTGTTTTTGTAACACGAATTTTCAAAGATGTGTATTCTCTGAATAGCACAAATCGTATATCAAGTTTTCCTTTCCTCCTGTTTCGTTTTCATTTTGAGAGAAAAATAGATCTTTCGTGTAAAATGAATGGGTTTCCAGGGGAAATATAGAAATTAGATTACGATTCATTTGAAAATAAATTTTACTGTGTAGTTTGGATCTGTAGAACCTCAATAGTTCAGTCAGTTTGAATGAAGCTTTTTAGTTCGAAACAGCATCATTCAAAAGATTTCCGTGTGGTACGTGAAGAACCTTTCTCAGGGCTTTTCAATTGAAACTGCGTTAATCGGTCTCTATGGAGATGACGGGGGGGGGGGTCCTCCAGGAAACTCGTCTCCTACCGGTCAGGAAAATACACCACTTTACACACAATACGTCCTAAAATTACTATTACGAAAGCCAGTCTATGCAGATCGCCTTAAGGATCCGAAAGTATAATTACAAAGATTTATTATTAGTTTAAATCAACACAATAATACGAGTTGATACGTCGTAGTGGGTGCAGACTTTAGCTCTTCCATATCATTATAAATTGTGAGCGCTTAAACCTGTAAAATAGATTAGTTAAAGTAAAAAAGCCATTTTTAATGAGTCTTAAACGCTATTTGTAGAGTGTAATTCTTCTTGTTCTTCTGATCTTCAGTGAAATCTACTGAATCAAGTGGTAAGTCACGGGATTTCATGTTAAGTATAAATTTGACAGTAGGATAACACCTAAATGATTAATGCATATAATGTTCAGCATATAATAGAGTATTATAATAAATCAAAATTACTGAGCCTCGACTTATTAATAAACATTATGCAATGTAATCATAATTAAAGAGGCCTTTCAGGATATAAATGGTTTAAATAGATTAATTTTTGTCCATCACAGGTAAACCGCTTTTGTTCATTGACTTTGAATGCACTTCGAATGTTAATTGCGGTAGAAAAGAGAAAGATCACAATACGTGATCTTTTAATTATAATGATATTTACATATGTGAACAGCGCTTTTATATCCATCTTTTTGTTTAAAAAACATTATCTTATCATCTTCGAGGTTCTATTTTTGTATTCCAGTTCAATTAAAATATTAAACTGTCATTTTATTATTTTAATATTAAAGAGGTTTATTGGCAAAATATTTGGTTGTTATTCAAACGAGGAAAATATTGAGCACTCATTGTAATTGTGTTCAATCGATAATATCTGAATATATCTATTCGCACGTGCACAATAATGAATTATCTATTCATTATTGTACACGTACAATGGCGCACAATTTCCTAAGACATGATAATCCACGGGATTATTATATTATGCACAGTACGCTCCTGAGCACAGTGGTAAGAACGTACAATCTAAGTATTATTGTATGCAAAGATAAATACGGATTACTTACATAAGGAACACATCTCTCATCTTTGCTGTGAAACAGTGCTAAAGGGCATACAGTTTCACACTGTGAAGAAGTCTTTAAGATATGTTTTATAATAAAGTAGTTCCTAATAAGTTGTCAACAATAACGTCGTATTGGAATTCGTAAGTTACAAATTGGGTTCTACTCCAGATGCCTCGTTGGTTTACAAATAATCGTATGATACCGTAACTCCGTAAATGATTATGTCATATGAAATTGTGCAACGTTGTAAGTGCACAGTAATGAATAGATATTAATTGAAGGAACTCACAAAGAGACAAGGAACAAACAGTGAATAAGCTGTAATGGTCTGAAACTTTAGTCCAGGGATTAGCGTGTTTACTAATCTATTTATTTTCCCAGCGCTATCTGAATCCAAACCTTTACTCTTAAGAAACGTTTGTGTGTGTTTTTGTGTGCGTGTACGCATATCCAGGGGGACAACATGATGGTGTATTTCATGATTTTTTAATGCTGAATATTGTTTAGCTAAGGACAACAGCAACAGAAGGAATGAGGGGAAAAGAAGAGAAATTTTTTTCAATGACTTTGGGGTTGGACTGTGAATTGGTGTTGGGTAGCAGCTGAATGAATTTGGTAGAGAGAGAGAGCGCGCAATTATTGACGCTGGTTATGATGAACATTTACCTTCGAAATATTTATAAACGGTGCATGCAACAGATACTAAACTCATGTGCGAAGGGGTTTGGAGTGAGATGGTAAGAGATGAGTCATTAATCAGCCTGACTGCTCTCTTTTGTGCTTCGAGTGCACATATGTCACCATTCAACTATGACATTACTGACAGAATTTTTTTAACCAATACACAATTCCTTGGGAGAAGAGGAATTACAGCATCATTTATCACCCATATTTCTTTCTTTTTTTTTTTTTTTGGTTTCAGGGCAGTTCGTCAAATTATTTTCGTCCAATCAAAATCTCGTCCATTACTTTTCTCGTCCAGTAGGACATTTCGTCCAATCTTATTCGTCCAATTGAATAAACTTGGAAGAAATGCCCTGAAAGCACCTGGATTTGAGGTTATTCGTCCAATACTATTTGTCCAATTCTTCATATTAATTCAAGGAGTTATAAGTAACTTGTGATCATTAATAATAATAGTCAGTTTATGTTAACATTTTTTTGTAATTTATCCTTAAAATTTGGCAGTGCTGAATATGGCTGAAATTGTGATGAGTGACAGGGGTAAATTGATAACAAAATTATTGTTATTATAATGAAAATAATAACAAAATTATTGTTATTATTTTCACTTTTATAACAAGAATAAGACTATACGGTATTGGCGATGCGAATTTCGTGACAGTTGCAATGCTAGGTGCATCACAACTGCCAGTTCCCCATTAAAATTTGGCTTATAAAAGAACAAAAAAAAAAAATCTTGGACCATCTGCCCTGAAACCTTTTTTGCCTCTGATCACTGTAGAATTCCGTGATCAGCGTTAATTCACATACTCTGGTTGCCGAATAGACAAGTATCCTCTTATACAGAAGCACATTAATATGCGTGGCTGTTCTACCAGAACAAATCCGATGTTCTTGGTAAATTCTGTAATGACCATTTTTCATGCAATATAAGCTTGAAAAACGATTTAAATACGGAATATTCTGTAACAAATACCTTAACATTGTTTGCTGGACTCCTGTTCTCAGTGAGATATTTCCATGACTGTCATATTATTTTAAATTTAAATATATTTATAATAAACAAGATGACAACTAATTTAAAATTATTATTAGAGAGTTAGTGAAACAAAAAAATAAGCAAGGAGACCAGCCAAGTAAAAAAAATAAAGGAGCAAAGAAGAAAGAACTGGAAGGAAAGAGTTGAGACCACAGTGGAGAATTAGATAACGAAAGAAATAAGTAAAATATTTGCTGAAGTAAATATTTCGAATCCTGTTATAGATGTACATTTCATTCACTAATATTTATTTATACGATGGAAATAAAAGCAGCTCAATCAGTTCCTTCACCAGTTTGCACTTCCGCTTCCAAAATCACAGAAACCACAGTAGTGATGTTTACTACAAACTTTATATATTATGTGTTACACACTTTGGTGAACCCGTGTTCGCTAGCGAACGGATTTGGAAATTTTTCTTCCTACACCTACTTTGAGAACTGTCAGTCACCACAAACTTTTATGGATTGGCAACAAAAACTTGCACAACGTCCAAAGTTATACACATAAGCAAAGTTCTGAAGCATAACGAAAAAGAGAGAGAGATAGATAAGGAAAAACGTACAATAAAAATAGAACCAGAGAGAGAGAGAGAGAGAGAGAGAGAGAGAGAGAGAGAGAGAGAGAGAGAGGAAGAGAAAACAGATAGCATCGGCATCGTCTCACAGTTTGGTTTACGATGACCACCATGAATTTGTGGAAATAGAACTATTCCTTTCGTGTCATTCGTTATAAAAGTGTGATACCACAAGAAAAACAGAAAGTGCAAACACTAGGTTAGAGAGCGGTGATACTCAAAGTAATATTCCAACTAGTTACTTAGTCTGATTAGAAATCTTTCCTGCTGTTTACTTTAGAGAGTACTCATGGATCCCACACTCTAGAAAAGGCATACATAGTTAATTCAACGATGTGTTTTCTCTTTTTTTTTTACTCTAATGATTTTTCTATGTTTTTCTAAGAATCCTTCGTTTGCTTTCTTTCTTACTTTCGTAAAAACTAATTTGGGGTTGAACACTCCGTAATGTTATGGGATATTGTTGAAGTAGAAGATTCAGAGTTCATTTACTTCTTTCACTGTGTTAGTGCGCCTAGTTAAAGATTTATAGCACTTTCAAGTCTTGGAAAAATGTTTGTGAGAGAAACCCACATCGAAACAGCTGAAGAAAATGACCACAATAAACTTATTACTCTCGCCTTCCTCCTTTCTGATTACACGGCATCATCCTTGTTCGTGACGCAGGATTTGTTCGTTCGTTCGTTCTTGAGATGGTAACTGTGTTTGTGCATGAGTGTCTGTGCTTGCGGCTGAGAGAGAGAGAGAGAGAGATACGGACAGGAAACTGATGAAACAAAGAAGTGAAAAGAAAGATAAAGACACTGCGAATTACAGAAGAGACGAGAAAGAAAAACTTAACATCAAAACAGAAGATGTTAGGAGAGAGAGAGGTAAAAACTAACAAAATATATTTAAGTAAAGAATGAAAGAAAGAAATAGAGATAAATAAGCAAACGAACAAAGGATATATAGAGAGAAGATAAGGTTTGGTGAAAGGATGAAAAATGGTGAAGGAAAGCGATCGAGGAGAGGATAATTCAGGAAGACGACAATAGATAGACGACATAAGTGGAGGAGATCGATGATAGGCCATGAAAACAAATTGTAAGAGAATTAAGTTAGGGAAACAGAGAGGAGAGAGAGAAAACCGGAGTGTAATTTTCAATAAGGTAAAAACTAAGTAAATTAATAAGAGCCTGCGTAATAAAATAAAAAGAATCAGTAGAAGAGAGTCAAAGATGGAAGGCTGGGTTTATGAGCTGTTAATGTTGAATTACATATGTTAAACTGCTGCTAACAGTTAATGGGTGTTTGCTTAATTGAATTTCATGTATATGTTCTAAAATGCGCAACTGAATTATCTCGATGAGTTTAGTAATGATTCCAGAAACCGAATTTTAATGAGATTCTTTCCACTTAGGAAGGAAAGAAGCTAATAGGCTGAAGAATTTGTGCGAAAAGTGTTGCTAAAACGGCACTTTAGAAAATTCTGCTTTTCTAAATTAGAATAAAAAAATGCTTGCAAAATGGTAGTTGTGTGATGTGGTTTAACCGATTAACAGATCTATTATGGATGCTTTGATTAATGTCTCGTTTGCAAAACATTAATAAAATATATAAATACAAATAAAATATAAAAACGTGTATACAAAAAGAGTCATTCATTAGTTGAGATGATAGTACTGTTGAATCATCAGCTGAATGCATTTTTTTGGGGGGGGGAGGTGAGGTGTTAGGGAACGAGATTCACTGACTAAATCAGAAATGTTTCATGTGGATTTAATGTATTTACAATCTCAAATTAATGTTTAGGCTCGTGGAATGGAAACCCATTAGTGGTAAATCCTCTGCGTTCAGAAAAACAGATGCGCCACTTTTTTATTAACAAGAAAACCGATCAGTCATATTAATGGCTACGACTTCTCATTTTTGATCCGTTCTTTCGCCGTATGAAATAATTTGAACGGATTCCAAATTATTTCATACGCTGGTTTAAAATAATAATATTATTATGTTTTATTATTATTATGTGACACCTCCAGAGACTCATCAAGGGAGAGTGTGCCAAACAGCATCGAACGATCAGCCCCTTCCAACTACTCAAACTTGCTTAACTTTTTTGCGAGCCATTAGTATCAGAGGCTCTACCAGTCGACCAATAATATGCCTTTGCTGGCATATTATCATCTGTTTATTACACTATTTGCAGAAAACCACGAACAAATTAACTTTACTTTATGTTCAATAAGTTTGTCAAACTTGGTTCAAATCGAGATAGATTAGCTTTCGTTAGATTTGTTCAGAATTATCGCAGATCAGGTGGGGATCATTTGTTACATTTATTCATTGTGTGTTCTCAGGTTAACTTTTATATTTCGTGAAAGTAAAAACTGAAGGTTTGAGAGAAAGTTCACCTCCACTTTCCAAGACTGATAAACTCAATCTGGATTGAAAATACTTGGAAAAATTCCTGATATCCTTGTCGAAAATTTGAACTTCAGTTTTTCTACCACGCATGTATCCTGAAAACTACATCACAAAGCATCCTCAGAATAGTCATAATGTACTCGTAATCACCGATGTTTTAAATATTCTATTTATTCTCAATGGAATTCATTGCTGTGATTTTGAATTCCCCAGTCTTTAGTATACTTTTAAAGTTCTCAGATATCTCCACAACCCCAAATACATTTCTCGTTTTCTATCGCAAGCGTGTCGGCGAACATTAGATCCTATTTGTACGACCAGTAGCGAACGCGACACCAAGGTCAGCGTGCGACCGGTTGTTTGATAGATAGCATCCACGCCTTTAGCGCTCATGGGCTGTATCGTGGTGAGCTTTATTTCTCGAAAGATGACGGCAGCAAAAGTCGTTATGATTTATCACCTCTGACTCCCGGCTCTTCACCTGCGGCGACCGTACATGACAGCTTGAAATTAGCTGCCACCACACCAGCGGGTAGGGTGTGTCTGAAGTCACTTGGATACATATCGCGCACATTTATCAGTACCTATTGGCAGTCCAGGAATGGTTAATATCACTGCTGTTGATCCCACGGAAGTAGAAACGTCGCTTTTGTGGGACATTGACCAAAGAAATTTCACAGGACTAAGGCAGTTACGAAGACGATTCCTGGTTGGTCTGCATTTTATTTTTTATTTGTCAGAATATTTGTACACAAGGAAACCAGTTCTGAACGTAAAACTCTTCCCATCGATAGGATATCAGTGAGGATTTTTTTTTTACTTCCAAGTATTTGAAAACGTAAAACGTGTTGAACTATAGTATATATACCTAAATAAATACCAGTTACCGCAAAAATAATACAAAAACGATGGAATAAGTCCCAGAATTACAACATTTTAGATGAAATGTTTAATACTATTTCAGGAGAAATCTTGTATTACGTTATGGAGCCCACAGAACCTTTCGCTCTCGCATCTCCCTTCCCCAAAGAATATACAGGGATTGTACATAAACAGAGAGAGATTAAAAAAAAAAGTCCAGACAAAACTCAACTCGAAAATAAATTCACGTGGGCTTGTCGATATCTTTTGCTGAGGCTATTCTTTTTTGCTGAGGAGTATTCTTTAAGAATCCCTTCATTTATTTATTTGTTTGACCACGTCATTTCTTCACACTGCTTGGCTAACCTTACTCCGAAGAAGATCCGTGGACACTTTTGCAAATTTACCTGCGTTTGTGACCCAAGTACTGATTTGGTGTACGAGTAATTGTTAACTGGAAATCGAGCTGAATGAACAGTCGAAATGCTGTTATTAAACAATAAAGGAAGAGATAGTGTATATGCTATAATGAGGCAGCGTTTAATGTTTACGGTATTATTTGCTAATTTTAATTATGGAGAAGGTGTAGTTGAGCTACAGTTTATCATAATACTTAGAAAATACTAAGCATTTTGGTGTGGATGATTTACTTTATCACAGAAGGCGACTGCGTTCCGTACGCACGCACACACATTCTAATTTTTTCCCGACCAGTGTAGAAAGCTTAATGGTTCAAAAACAAGCATTATCACGTAATTTACACAAACTGCAGTGGAAGGCGGAGGACAGCCTTTGAGAAATGGGAATTGATTTCCAGTTTTACGAAGCTCATCAATCGACTCGGACGGTCTAGGTTACTTTCAACAGCATTCAAGGCCTAAGAAATCTTTAAGGACGTGTCTTAAATGCAGAGATGTAGTTGGAAGTGCCTGGATTCAGATAACAGTGTAAATTATGAAAACCATTTTATTTTGGTAATTAATTGTAATCTGTATTTACAACCATCAAACTTTAGATAGATAGAGAGAGCGTACGTGGGCCAAACATTTTCAAGGTCATAAGAGTATAGGACTTAAGACTTTATTATTAAGGAGTCATTGAGCCATATACGATATGGAGTATTTTTTTTAATGTCTACTTTTCTTATTACAACACTGATAAACACGCACAAAAAATAGCTTTAATCTATAGTTATCTTTATCCACCTATTTTATTATAACTTTGTTTATAAATTGTTGACATTAACATTGCTTGAAAACAAATTCCAAATTGTCGAAATTGAACTATCAGAAATGTCTCTTTTTTTTTTTTTTACTCGGACCATTAACTTCAGAAAGATAATAACAAACCTCTCAAAACATTACGTAAGATAATATGAAAAATATACTTAGATTATACAGTTATTTTGGATCCGACCGAAAAGTGAGTTTATTCTAGGCCAGCCTAATTTATGTACCGTGTTCTTACACTTGATATAAGCAAATTACTAATCAATTAGTTACTTCAAAGACGAGCAGTGCAAAGTGCTCACTTCATTTCAATTAAAATGAGTTGCTGGTAGTTCCAACTACAAATAATTTGGTGAATATTAAGTATTTTACTGCGTATACACAGGTCAAATTATTGTACATCCATTTCTCTGTATCCTTAAAATGCAGCCTGTATTTGCATATTCCATTAACATGTGTGGAAAAGACCAAAACGAAACCTGATTATACCCATAGAGGTGATTTAAAGTCCATTTTGTATTCACAACGAGGCTGTAATTATACATGCTATCATTTCTACAGTGCGATATTAATTATGGTCATCAGTAAGTAATTCACTAGCTGCTAGAGACTATCCCTAATATCATTCTAATGTCATTACACGAGGCTCTTGTAAAGCGAACGGCTCTTCTACCTTGTCTGCTCAAAATGTCGTATTAGGATTAACAAGATGAAATACTGCTGCATCAAGACTTCGTGGCTCTCTCCTTACCCCCTCCCCCCCGTTCTTGAACGAATCCATTACACGCAACAAAGAAGTGTACCGTGAAAAATGTCATTAGCAGGCAGTTCTGACAAACGGCGTTCTAATAAACTCACAACGTCATGTCGTCATACAAGTGGTGCGGACATCAGATTTGAAAACACCTTTGTTTATAAGGGGATTAACGCTCTCCGTTCATAACGGAATTCGGATTTGCATATACAGAGAAATTATTAAAGAGTTGGTAATTAATTCATTACATATATTTATGCATACTTTCTGCAACGGTTTGTTATACGGAACATTCTAATTTGCAATCACTTATCTGAGCATGTTCGATCTGTTTATCATTAGTAATTTAATCATCTCGTTTTAGTTCTTCATATAATATGCCTCCGATCTTTGTTCAGCTGTGTGTAATACCGTGTCTTATCCCTCTGCGATTGATTCCTTCGACAATCAAACATGAAAGTTGATTCGAATTAGATTTTTGGTGAATTTTACTTTTATAAACGATTTATTTAAACTAATTTCTTTATGCCTATACTCACTCTTCGTATACTTATTGTTATTTTGTTTATTAGCTAATCCAATTTTATCCCTTTCATCTTTTAGAATTGAACTTTTCAGAGCTTCGTAGGATTTTTTCTGTCCACCTTTTGTTTGAGTAGAACGTAGTTGGCAGCTCAGTACAGGGTAGGCTATATAAGGTGGCTTTGTCTCAAAAGATCGGCAGCTTTGAGCTCCCTTCATTTCTATTTATTTATTTTTAATGAGGTATTCGTTCTGTAATATTCTAGTAGTAAACATTGTGGAAGTGACATTGTAGTTTCCCTTTGATTCACACGGTGAAAACCTACATCAGCACATCGGTTTCGTATATTAATGAGATCTACACAACTGCAGTAAAACAAATGCTAATTATGAAAGAAGAAAAAAAAAGAACCAGGACATTCGTTTTTAATATATATATATATATATATATATATATGTAGATCTTCACCAGACACCAGAAATTAAACTAGTGGTAAAGTACTACACGAATTCTAGTAAGTACTGATTCGTTAATCGTGATTAAGTCCTCAAGCTTTGAGGACTTAATCTATGCAGGTGAGTAGAAGATAAGGTTGGGAAGTTAAGAAAAATATTTTGTAACTTGATAGCCTAAATTCAATATTATCTATTGTTATATTCAGTTTACATATTACTTACGAATTTGAATTTTCAGGTGCCATTTTTATCTACGGGACGGATGAACTACAAACAGCCTTAAAGTACACCTTCCATAATCACAACACCAACGATACGCAAGCGAGGTTCAAGGTCGAACCCGTTATAGAAGTAATAGACTCCGAAGATCCTTTTAAAATAGCGAGAACGTGTAAGTATGACGTTTGAAATCTGCATGCAAATATAGATTTCATTTTACATTTTTATCTCTAAATGCAAATGAAGCAGTAGATTCAGAGCGTATCCATTCTACAGATGCGTATTTAACTTCAGACTTCGTAGAAACATCCAAAACGGTAAAAATGTTGAAGGGGTGTCTGTGTTTGGTTGCTGTTACCTCTTGTCACGTTTATCACTAATATAAGCTAAATATTCTGAGTTATTTCTGTGTAATTTTGTCCGGTTTTTTTCTTTGCATGCACACGATTGTTACTCGTGATGTTACTTTCTGATTTCTAAATAAATATAAAAGCAATACTAGCCTAGCTATTACAACTACTTCGGTGTTAGTATGTAGAATAATTCTGTGTGTTAATATAAAGCACAAAAGGGAAAATAGTTAAAGCGTCAGAGTAGAGTCTGTTTTCCACTGGACAATGCTATTCTCCATATGCTCGAAATGCTAAGGCAGTTTCAGATCATCAAATAACGATATCTTAATAGTACATGTTAATACTGTTCGTATAAAACTTCACTATTTTTCAGCATTTTAGAAAAATATGAATTTCGATAACTACAGTCTCAATACTAATAACGCGAGATAAATGTACGATAAGTTTACTGGTAGATTAACAGCAATTTACAATGAACGTTAAACTCGTACTAGACGTCTTAATACCTTTCATTGAACCGAACTAGGTTATCAATGCTTTCATATAGGGAGATATTATCTATATAACTTAAAAATAGTGATCAAAATCAATGCTGAGCAATGTTTGTTTTTTAAAATTAAATCTTTTCTCAAACATAAGGAAAGTTATGGACTGACATTCATAACTGTGCGCCTGTTTCAGGAGTGTTGGAATTTTAGCGACAGACATACAGAAGACCAAAAACTTAAACAGAGTATTTAGACATTTTAGCATATTTAAAGTTAATATTATGTGTTAATGCAGTTTAAGATTTGATATAAACCAACTATGTGTAAGGAGAAACATTAGCATAATAAGACTAGGAAAGAATAGTAAATTTTGGAAGACCATCATCGATTGTTTGGCATGAGATTCAAAGAGGTCATTGATACGTCAATCCATCTTTAAAAACCTTCGTCCTTTCTGTAAGTATTACAGATAGTAATCTGACTATCTGATGATGATGATGCCAACAAGGAAGATAGAAATTCTTTCAATACCTAACAAATAGTCCTTCCATAGAAGGTTCAGTAGAGACACCGCCCTTTAGTTGGAAAGATATTAATTCCCATCTGTAGAATGAGGAGAACTTTTGAAATGAAGATGATGTAACCATCTCATACGGAGGTGGAAGGATTTTATCCTCCAGGAACGCAGGTTTTCATCCAGCAAAATACACAAATCGGCTAGAGAACACGCGCAACTTACATGCATACATATTCTTTTACAATCTCAGTTGATTTCGTTTTGGTGTAACTTAAAACACTATCAAATTATATACTAGGTTGCCAAAATAATCTCTCTTCAGAGATTATTTTGGCAACTTACTATCGTTTTAATGTTATTAATTATTAGCTGTGATCAGACAAATTATACCGCCCCACTTTACTTTTCTGTGGAAAGGTTTACCACGTCATCCTTTTGAAGTTATTTAAGACTTCCTTCATCTCGAAACGGAACAGCTCATTATCGTAGTTTCACGTTTCGTACAGGGTGTCCGTCTTTGAATCTAAAAGCTACCTCCTATAAAAGAACCGGAATCTTTTAATTTAGATTCCTTTTGTTTAGAGTATCTGTTCCACGGTTTCTCATTTCTAAGAGGCTTGTTATCTCTACAAGTACTTCGTTTTGCTTTGTGCTAATTTTCTAGCTCTTGAAAGAAAAGAAGGCTCTTTCACGTGGTATCGGACTGAACTCAATGAACGGATTACAATTCTGATAAAATTTCTACCTTACAACTTAGATAAATAGACTGACAAAACGGTATTGTGTTCTGTGCAACGTACTGTTGCGTTGGATAACTAGGCAAGCGTAAAACTACAAAGAGAATTTACCGGTGATCGTAAATCCACGTGTTCTTTCATGTGTAATTACTAGCGTTTGCAAATAACTTTAACTGGCTATTATTCTGCGATGAAAATGCCAAAGTTTGTCGCTAAATAACTAGTCACATTCACGTCGATTTATAAACGTGTGATCTGTTGTTTGCGGTTTACATAACCCGTGCTATTTGTTATAGAAGAATGGACACAAGTTGGCAAACAGCCAACAAACGACAGTCTTTCTAGCTAATTTAAACAATTGATTTGATTTCTTTAAATCTTCTACGTGTTTATCATTTGAGGTTTTCTGATATTCAGAATTGAGTTTCTTAGACAAAACGATATTGAAATCAGAGATTGTTTTTTTTCTAAAATCCAGGTAGAATTTATTATTTTAATAGATTATTCGGAAACTTAAGATTTCAAGCAGCAGCAATGCAAATCTTTATTTATGGTCTGAGAGTGTAGCTACAAATAAAATAGTTGGTCAAAGGCGGGTACTACGCATATATGAGAGTTGTGAGAAAAACTTAGGGTAGTGAAGAAATTATTTTTATTTATTTATTTTCCTGAATATGTGACTATACTCTTAGAACATGGGAAAAATTCTCAGAATGTGCTTATACTGTCGATGAAATTGGGCATAAATGAAAATAATCAAGAGAACGGACTGTTGTTAGCGTGTACAAAAATGTCAGTGAAGTTTTGACACGAGATATGCGCTGTCATGCAACAACAGTGTCTGAGGACGTCAATCCTCACCACGCTTGAACGCGACAGAGCATCCCTTACAGTGAATATAAAGCGGTAATCACTTCTAAAATCTGATTACATAATTACTCGACTTAATGCGCGCTCTGTAAATTGAGATTAAAGAGATTCGTAGTGCTCGAGAGACGCCGGTTGCTGACCCAGCATAAAATTCGGTTTGAGTCGAACGGAATTTTATGCTAGAAAATTAAAGCTATTCACTAAATACGGGACATACTTTAAAAAGAATTTATGGCAAATTTTAAAAATGATGTCAAATTTTCTAGTTTAGAAGAAAGAAACAGGGAAAAAATCTTACTTATTTTGAAACTCGTCCACATACCCTCAAGGTGAGATTTTGCAAGAATGAATTCCAAATCTAATCCTACGCATTTTTGTTTACTTTATTTCTTGCGCTTTATTATTCCTCAGACAGAAAACATTACTTAAAAAAGCTTACTTTATATTCGGAGGAACAGGCTCTATTGACTTAGCCAGCCTAAAGTCAATATAACCTTTGTGCTGGATGCATTCAATGTTTGTTGACAGCAGTTTAGATTTAAAAATACTGCAACATCTCTTTAACAGGATTTTGCAGTTTTATGTTTTTCGCTAGACAGTTTCCTTCTAAGTCCGAGAGTTTGTTATTAAAGTGATAATCAAATATGAATGAGAAAACGTGAAGTTTCTCTAAAGCACCTCAAATTACTTCCTTTTGAGAAGTTGAAGTTTTAGAAATTTGCATTAAAAGCATTTGTCTCTTTTGTGCGTGTGTGTGTCGGTTAGCACACACTTTGTGTGAATGCCATTAACGACGAAAAGAATTTTTTTTTTCTCCACTTCCTCTAAAGATGGATTTTCTAATACAATATCTTAAATGTCGATCTTTGTGCAAGGTTTTAGTAAAATCGGGAATGATTACCAACCAATTCCTTACTGTTTGTTCTCTTTGTTCTTCTAGCGAAGGAAATATTTGTTTGTATGATCATTAAGCGGAAAGAAACGAGTCGAGTTTATTAAGTGACTTAAACAATTGTGACTCGTCAACTAAGAATTCATTTTCCTTTCTCCTTTTATTAATTTTAAAATTTTAACATAGAATTTATGTAACCATATTAAAAGACATCTTTCCCTTTGATTTAAAAGATCTGGGTTCGAATCCCCTCTAAAAACAAACAGGTGTAAGGACTTTTCAACTGAAGGTAAATTTGTTTGACATGGAAGTGTAAGAGCTTTTCGGAAACTCGGGTTGTTGCCTACCGGAAATCATACACACTGCCATAGCAGCAAGTCATTATATAGGATTAGCTGCCCTATCATAATATTAACTAGGTTTTAAAAACAAGCTAAGTAACGTGGCCATAATGGATCAAAAGGCCTAATACGTTAACCGAGGAAGCTAATTATTATTTCCAATAACTAGTGTAACATTTTGTTCCGCATGTGACGGTATTAAATAGCTCAATTATAAATTATACGTTTAGTTATTCTGCGCTTTAGTGATGATAAAACATAAGATTAAATAAATGTTCATTAATAATCTTCTACGTTGGCAAAATATATTCAGGTTATTTTGATTCGTCATTAGCTATTGCCCTAATAATTTGTAGATGAATTCAAAGATATTGCTTTGAATGTCTTGGACGTGTAAGAGGAAAGTTGGATGAAAAAATTATCCATAATTTTTTCATCCCAAACCATCTTTCTTGATATTATGTACTGGTTTCGTAATTTTATTGAGCAATTTAATGATTTTTAGAGACGGTACGCATTTACGAGTTTATAATTCGTAAATTGCCTTTGACGATATGGATTGAGTATGGCCTTCTTTCCTCCTCTTCATTGTTATTGCTTGTTCGCTGTTTCCGAAATTAATTTTTCAACATTTCATTTTGAAAACTAATTAGTAAATCCGAATCAGCAGCCATGGTATTATAGAGAATTTCTAAATTATTTTGCTCTCAATAGATTTCACGGAAGATACTGCATATCTTTGTAAATATATAAATTCTTTTTGGAGAGTATTAATTGTAATTTTTTATATATTATGGTAAGCTGACGGTGGGAGGGAGAATTATATCTGTTTTCAAAATAATCTCATATTCATTATAAGCACTCCCTTTTAATTAGTATTTGTCCAGTATTTTATTATCGCATGCTGTTTATTTCTTCCTGTCTTTATTATACAACCTGTTTTGTACCGAAATTCTTTGCACAGCATTCCATAGAAGCCTATGGTAATACAACTTTACTGTTGGAGGAACTAATCATTTTGACTTCAATGTATATCAGGGCCTCAAGCAGCTCATGCAGTCTTAATTTATTAGCGCAACGGATAAAATTGCTTTCCGACACTTTTTTTCTAGCGGTTAAACACTAATTTGATTTTATCTTTATGAAAAATTACAGCTAAAAAAAGATAATGCAAAAAATGCCCTTTACCTATCTGCGTGTATAAGCGTTATATATTTTGTATTCTTATCTTCATTTTTCTAAAAGCAACTTCGTTTGTAAAAGATTAAGCACTCAGTACTACACGCCAAGAAGAAAAGTGCTACAAAAAGATATTGGGGAAGTCGATTTGCCTCTAAGGGTTTTTTGGACAGCTCCAGGAGAGTCCTTTAATTTCCGTAAGGATTAAATTATAAAAATTTGATGACTGCCTTTGTCCTAAAGAGTGGGAAGGGAACGACGTTGTGTATGTGTATTCATGCATGTTATCTTCTCATCACTAAAATGGTGGCGCTCAGCAACAGAAAACAAATTGTCTTTATGGTTTCACTTTAAACATATTAATTCATAATTCCACTGAGAATTTTTACATCACATAAAAAAATAATATCGAATGCGTTGAATTAATTCACAATAAATTATATTGCTTTCACCTTTCCCTTACGTGTTAGGATCAATAGTTTCTCATTGTCAAGTAATTGGACTTCATAGAAGCCTAGTGATTGCGTTGTTAGGGTGGTTCATCCATCTGCATATTCTTTCTGTTTGTCAATTCTGTACATTTTCTTGCCTGTTTGTCTATACGCAATGAATAACTGAATTTTCCGGAAGGAAAATCCTTCTGTCAGCTATCATAAGCTCCAACTATCATACTTAGTGTATGATAGGTGGAGCTTCCTTAGGTCCGTTAGTTTCGACTTAGCCCTTTGATCGGAAAGACCTGGATTCGTATCCTGTCTGTAACGCGAAGAAACTTTATCAGTGCTTTTAAATCAAAGTAGTATTGCTGTCCGACCATCTATTAGGCTAAGGAGAAGCACATAATAGTCACCTTTTGTTGGAAACACTTTCATTTGAATCCTTTACGCGATGGACCTTTATCGGAGGCTGTTTAAACTGACAACGAGTTATTAGGTCTCATCCGGGAGGCGGCAGGGTGTTCCCTCCAGGTAATTAGGATACTCTCTTTCTCTCGTAAAAAATGGCTGGCGAACACATGCCGTTGCCTCTATAAAATATTAATCCTCCAGCAAACCACAAAACAGACATCAACGTAAAAACACATGCACACGGGAGACTACACTGAAACCACCTTAGCTGCCTCTATCTTATTTATAAGCAAGACATTCATAGAACAGGTTTTCCTTCATCTTGTAGTGGAATACTAGTTATAATGGCGAATATACTTATTTATTATAAAGGCAGTAATAAAATAAGAGCAAGAATTAGGTTTTCTTTGCATAATTGGCAGCTAGTTTAATGATAAATTTAGCTTTCGAAGACAAATAGTAATAATCTAGTTCAGTGTCAGTGGACGCTTTTCATGTAAGAGAATTCTATCATCACAGGGAATTGTAGATCTTTAAATTATTTTACCTTTAGTAAACTACTGTTATATTATTTGCGATGCCTTCGGATACATTTCGTCTGCTTTCATAGTTTTAAACGACATTTGCTTAGCTTACAAGGGTTTTATTTACCGGGCTGTGTGCGGTTGCATTCACCCAAAAAAGTGACGCAGATAAAGACGGTGACAATACAAATAATGCCAACTATCATTAATCATGAAGGCAGTTACAGAAAATGGCAGTAAACAAACGCATATCCTATCCAATAGGAACATTCACCAAGCGATAATTGAAGACGAAATTTAGAAATGAATAGTTACGTGAGCTTTCTGTAGAAAGAAAAAAATAGTCCGAAAAGTAACAGTATTTTTATCTTAGCTACAAATTTGTGTTCGAGACTGTTTTTACTGATAAAGCAAGTTAATTAATGGTGATGGGCGGCTACTTTTACTATGAACACTCTGTGAAAATGGTAAATGGAATTCTATAGAATAAAGGAACAAGAAGGATGAAAAATGAAAGCATGTTTTGTTGTCATTCATAACGAACGATGCCTATTGGTCTCATATTTTAAGCAATATATACCGGTATCAAAGCACTAACACTTATTGATGAGTACCGCATATAAATGCAAAGAAAGAAGCCAGTTCGTTGCGATGTTCGTATACAGAATAATATGCGAAATATACATAATTTTTTTAAAAAATGTTTTTCCCATAGCTACATGCGGATTTTTTTTTTTTTCCGGGACTGGTGCAGACACCTCATCATTATATATTTTACTGTCTCACAATATTTGAGTGATCATACATGCACGAGCAAGCAAGAGGTTTATGCGTCAATATGATAGCGCTCTGGTGATTAATAGTTATATTTACCTGTCAACTTATAAATGATTGAACTTTCAAAATTATAATTCAGCGAAAATAAGTCAGTAAAAGTGTGTTCGGTGTTTACGTTATAAAAAAAAATAACTTTTAAAAAACTTGTCAAATTTCCCCAAGTTCATATTGTTCTTGTCATAACCAAGAAAACACGAAAGAATTTCTATTATGAAAAGCAGACATCATCGTAAACTGAGGAGGCTGGTCTGTTGTACATCATTCAGTTCATCAGATACGGTAGCAGATGGCGTTGATGATTGTTTGAATTGATTTTCTCTCTCTCTCTCTCTATCTCTCTCTCCTCTTGCTTTTATGCATCACTGACTTCGTTTATTATTAAAATGCGTAGATTTTCATGCAGAGAGGTAGAATGTCGCTCACTAAAGTCCGATGTAATTTCTGCTAATGAAAATGTATGTGCCCGAAAAGATTGGTTTCTAGATGTACGGTCTCGGCGGTGATATACAATGTCTTCGGTGTTCCTCAGTTTCTTTAATTGGAAAATCCATCGGGACATGGGCGTACGTGGCAAGCATAGAATGTGCATAGGCACAACGGAAGACATTAGCACCTAATGATAAGGAAAGAATGCGTTGGAAAGGCAGGGGGGGGGGATGAGATTTCTTGGCCATATATTAGATTCTCAGCTAACTGCGGAACTTTACGAAGCTATTGACAAGGGGATTGTCAGAGGTGACTGTGGTTCTGACACTTTACGAACGTCGAAGATGAAGAGCGTGATGGATCAAGTGGCTTATATTCCTTATTATGGCAGGTAACGAAGGTCTTTTCTCGCGTGCATATACCGCCAGAGTTGCACCTGCCATAAATGTTTATTAATTCAGTCAAGCTCGATCAGTAGTGTTTCTATGCTGATATATCATCGTTAATGTCGTTAAATGTATTCCATGAGTCAGCTTCAATTTGGTTTTTAGAAAAACTCAAGATGTATTTAAGTGGAGAACTAAACGAATTTTCCTAAGAATATCTTATTAATTGTAAAAGAACATTCTTGAGTTCAAGTTTTAGATGACCGATATATTATGATTTTTATAACTATAATTATCTATAGGTTTTTGTTACGGATTTTTATTTTAATCATATGCACGAAAGCCCGAAGATGTATTTCATATAGCAGTTGGCTGAACATTTTTTATATTTGAAATCTTGTTCCTGGGGCCACAGAGATCTAAAAAAGGAAGATAAAATAAATTCATCTAAAAGACAATCGCAAACATTCGTGCCACAGAGAGATTCAAATCCTCAACCAGTGGGATTGAGAGCGTAAGTGTTGTCCACTTAGCCAACCATACCGATGGATGACCTGATGTTTGTTTTATACATATTATTCATACTAAATTTCTAATGCATAGAATAAAAAGGATTCAATTTGACATAAGCAAGCTACTAAATGGGAGGATATTGTAGATCCATCCATATTTTATAACCAACTATAGAAAGGAAATTGAAAAAAAAAAGTTTCGAAATTTAGCAGGGAGCTTATGAGAATACAACCTTTAGCATCAAATTTCCCTTGGTTTGCACTACTTAAAAGTTACGAACTCTTCCCAGAACTCCTCATGTTCGTTGTGCTTAAATTAGGTTTCACTAGCCTGACAGCTATTTCAAACTGTTTGGTTCTCCTCAGAGAGCAGGCAAAAACCTAAAGAAAGCAAAACCCTTTATTCCGTACCATAACAGTCCCATGTCAGAAATTGAAATTGTCGTAAGTGAACTCACGGTAGCGCATCTAATCTACTAACGTACAGAGCCCAAAGGCTTCAATTTGGCACAGTTGGATGATATTAAGGGATAATATTTAATAATATTTAAAACTTTCAATCGGCAGTTAATAAATGGAGCATTAAGTTAAAAAGCTTGTTATTTAAATTTTTATATTTAAAAGTAATTTTTAAAAATTTTTTTATACCACAACATCAGCTTTATATAACCAACTGCTAAAATGATAGATCGTAGATCAATCTGGTTTGTATTCCCTATTTATGTATCGCTGATGAAAAAAGAACAACTTATAATATAGACCAGCCTATATGAATACAAGTGATCACGAGGCTGTATAATAAGTAACATTTTTCCACTAAAGACTGAAATCTTATTTCTTATGGGAGGAGTTTCCAAATCTTTTTTGAAGCAAAACGAACTTGATCGATTAATTTTTTAAATTCATTTATTCAAAACACCTTTTCGTTTTTAATGATTTCTAGAAGATATTCTATAAATACGCTTATGGTTACGCATAATTTGTTAAAGAATAATTGAAATCAATCCACATTAGCATACTCAATAAAACAGATAAAGAGTTGGATGGACGATAATTGCCCACTAATGATAAGGTTTATTTATCTTGTTTCTTAATGGTAAAGAAAAGTAATTATCTCAGATTTGTGAGGACATTCAGACAAATCAAAACTTTGCTTCAATCTAATTCCTCACAGGAATCACATTGAAACAAGAGGATTGCAGTAACCCTGTTGTCAGCATTGGATCAAACATCTGGCAGACTGAAATAGTTTCTTTTACTGCACGTGTTGTATATTTGTTATTGATCTTTCGCAGACTTGGTGCTAGCAAAGCGGATTTACAACAGAGGTTGTCAAGGTGCACCTTACATCCACACAGTTTTCAATCTGGATGGGATTACTTCAAACATTTCGAAACAAATAAACATTGCAAATCTGTTAAATCCAGTGTCACGGAAAGAGGAACTGATTTAAAATAAAAATCCAATGTTGAATAGAATGAATGTCAAAAGTAATTGCTTTCTTCAATGCCTTGCGTAGTCCGTGAACCCAGCATCAGTTGTAGGGTGAAATTAATGTTTGCATTTGTAGCTTTGTTTTTCTAACTGACTCGCTGTGTCTAAATTTCTCCCTGTGATTCCATTACGACGTGTTGACAGTACACTTTGATCTGGTGGATACACACAGATTCGTTCCCTCTATCATTCCGTCATTAAACGATTCTCGTCTTTATCTCTGCGTCTCCCCTTCTGACAAGATATGGTCCCTGATAGGTTGCAATTATTGAATTAGGGCAAAAACTGTAATTTAACGGAGCATATTTGCTTGTCATTAGGATAATTAGTGCTATCTCCCGGTGGATAACCGACTAGGAGTCAATTAACTGGAAGTGGGAGCAGTCTTGGAGCGTGGCAGTGGTAGGATGGCAGTCACGGGACAAGTTAAGTGACATCGACCGTTCTAAAAGCAGCACGTGTCGCCTCGTTTACAATACAACCAAGGAAAAGAAGAACAAAAAAAAATATTTCTTGCCCTTTTCGGTAACTAATTCAAAGGATGACGGAACATACCTAGTCACGAACTTCACAGATCTAGGCAGACAGTTGAGAAAAATAAAATGTAAATTATATTAAAAATTATGCACTTCAAGAATGTTTAGTCGCTAAGTATTTTAAATTGATTTTGTGTATAATTGATGTTTAATTATCGTAGCAATTAGCTCAAGTTTTTTTTTATTTTGAATATCAATCTATACACGCAAAACGCAAACAGTTAAACAATAAATAGTTCAACTTTGATCACGAAATATCTTGTTTTTATCGCTACATACCATAAAAGAAGCAGTGATTATATATATATATATATATATATATTATCCTATCCTAATTTACGCTCACGCGCAGACCCACACTTTACCATGTAAGTATTCGGAACAGAAATCCTACGGAATTGGTTGGTTATTCCTCATTCCAGGAGTGTCTTAAGTCTGTAGAAGTGAGTGTGTGTGTTCACGGGAAAAGTGTCTGTTCTGAGGGCGAAAAACCCGAATTTCCGGCTGACAAAATCCTCTACCTCCGTACGAGACCGATTAACTCACCTTTAGTCGAGAGAGAGAGAGACCAGATAAGGTTCCTCATGTCGTGGACGGGAATCGAACCCAGGTGTTTCCGACTAAAGGTCTTCGTCTATACCGATTAAGCTACGGAGGCTCATATACCGTATTTATATATATAAAGAAATTCATCTTTATATATGATATTTCTGATGAAGATTCCAACAACAGTAATTAATCACTTACGAAATTGTGGTCGATCATTGTAAAAGAAACCACTATAGTCATTAAAAGTTCTTCGCCAAATTATAGAAATAAATATGTGAATTTTAAATAAAGGTAAATACGGTTTCTTCATTTTTTTTAAAGAAATTGAAACACGTTGAAAGTAATGAGTGCCATCACTTGAGCTGAAGGCATCTTTCCAACACACACATAAACATCTAACACCAAGATGCTTGTTTGGCCTCTTCTTTGCGACAGCTTGCAAAACTGCCAAAGGCTACAAACTTACAAATTGAAAGAACGAGTTGTTTACTTTCCAACAGCGCTGAACAACACGGCTCCTTCAACTACCTCTGCCGTTCGTAGAAGCAGAGGGGGAAAAGTCGCCTTTACCGTATTTAAAAAGGTGCTTTTGATATGCAAAGAAATTTGTATTTTAAAGGACGAATACCTGAGGCGACTACTTCTTAAATGTACCAAGTTTGGCAGGATTTTTGTGTTAAAGTTGTGGAACAGAAAGCGATTCAACCAAAATGATGACATAAAACACACACACACACACACACACACACACACACACACACACACACACACACACACACACACACACACACAGAGAGAGAGAGAGAGACATTCAATGGTTGGTTTGTATTCCTGTTTCCTCTTATTTGTTTCCCAAGTTTCTTTATACGTACGAAATGCTTTCCTTCCCTAGGGAGCGAGTTTGTAACTTCTTTGATTACTGTGTGAGGAACACGCAGCGACACTGACAGAAAAAAACTTATAATTTAACTTTAGTGATTTTTGTTAAACATTATTTACGAGAAAAATTCTTTACGAGACGTATTTGGATACTTAAAACTGCATACTGAACTTTACCATATTAGATTAGAGAAAAGGTAAGAAAAATGCTTTGGTATAGGAATTAATACACAAAAACGTATTTGAGAAACGAAAAGGCACAAATAGCTTAATTCAGGGCAGAAGTAATTAAGAAATATAACATTTCTTATCATTTTCCAGGTAATAAAATACATTTTTAATATTATTAATAGTTCGATAAAATTCTCCCTCCTTCTCTCTCTCTCTTTCTCTCTAAGTTGAATTTGCATAGTTTACGATCTCAGCTAAGAAACAAGGAGCACAATAGCCCTGACTAAAATGCACAAAGAAATGGGTGCAGTCTAAATTACGACTAGTTAATGTTAAAGATATAATCTTGAAGAGGAAAGATTTGGTTCTGTAATTATCGCTTTAGTTTTGTCTTATCTTACCCCCCCCCCCTAAAAAAATTCTTATTCGTGTACTCAGTTTTTCTCCTTCACATGCTTAGTTAAGACCGTCGCTTAGAAGATAAGCAAACTCATGTTTATTACCACAGTAGAGTTTATTTCTAGAACTCATCGAACTACATCTGACAATGATGAACCAAAAATTACTGATGGCAACAGATGGTAGAAAGCACATCTCTTAGCTCTTCTTTCTACTGACTGTCATTAAGTGTTACATGTTTCAGCAGTCGATGTGTCCATACGGCATAACGTCGGCATGAGACATCGAGAACTTCTCACTAGACCGGATGCGTATGTCAGCTGCAGCCGTCATTAATTTCTTGGAGGCAGACATTTTTAGCTGAATTCGTGTTATTCAGATAGTTGTGAAAAGAAGTCGCCTTGGGTAACACAAGTACGAGATCAAAACTGGACAGGCGATATTAATGCTTTGAAGAGTGCCTTAAGCCTACCAAAATTTTAAGATTTTAAAGATTTCCATGAGAGAAATTGTTATAAAAGAATTAATCATGTATCATAGAAATAATTTCTACCATCAATATGGGAAATAGAAATCACTAGAATTCACAAACGCCACTCATTTAGATGGTTAAATAAGCATTATTACTGGTATTTGAATTACGTGGAGGTTAACCCATGTGTGTGTGTGTGTGTGTGTAACGAAAGAACGAAATTACTATATATAAATTATTTTGCATTTTAACTTAAGAAGAATTAAACAGTTTCGTATGGAGAGAAATTTCAGGCATGGTTTTTAATCATTCAAAACGGACAAGTCGGTCGGATAATATCCGCATACAATAGACGTAACATGAGGATCTCATGGTCTTAGTTGCAATAATTGCAACCAACCGAATGACAGATAATGCTAGAAACTTTAATTTGTAATTCTTATAGTATAAAGAAAGAAATTCAAATACAAAAGACTTGTCAAGAGACCTGCAATATTCTAACTCGACTAACGCTATTCTTTGAGATTACAATTGCACAAAATGATCTGTATAAGATCTTTTGATAGTTGGGGTTACAGCTGCACTAATTAAGACAAGGCTAATGTGTTGTCTGTAAATTAGGTGTTTTTTCGGAACGGTTGGCCTTCAGTTTTGTTCTACAAAACTGAAGGCCAACCTACAAACCAACCTACTGAAGGCAAACACCCAAATTTGAGGGTGGAACATTTTCTCCACTTCTGTATGAGACGTACTGACTCATCTTCAGTTCAAACCCGTATGAAGGTTACTAGCGCCCTAGTCTGGATTCGAACCTGCTCTTTCGAACAGAAGGCAAATGAGGCGTCATCGTCGTAGCTATAGCAATTAAGTTATTTAAAAAATCACGAAATGTAAAATGTGTTCTACTTTGAATGAAAGAAAGCACATTTGAAAATTTGGCATTTCTAGATGAACAACAATCATTATACGTTTCAGACACTTAACAAATAAAATTATAAATTAGATAAACCATCTTTTTAAAAAGAATATTGTTTTTTTAAAAAAGCTGGGTATTTTAAAGAATAGACGAGAATGGATTTTTTTTAGAAAAATTATTCTGTCTAGAATCCTTTATGGATTCATAAACTTAATCTACTTTGGAAGAAGCATTATTCAAAACCGAATATGATGACAGGAATTTATTGAAACGAAAAGAATACACACGCTGGATTTGTATTGATTTTGTTATTGTCAGAATTTTATGCAATTTTCCTGAAACGATGTACATATCTGGGACAGCGTGTGTTTCTCCGGGCATCCATTTAGCATCTCCAACTAGAAATTATTCTCAAAGGAAAGAGAACCCCGACATCAGGGCCATCACTTTTCAAGTTATCCGCATGCTAGTCTTCTTTTCTATTTTGTTTTTTCACGGGGATAATTTTGTTTCATCGTTTAATCTTCTCTCTCCTGCCGTCATTGCCTGTCACAATGTTTCAACCTTCTTCCGGTTTAGAATTCCTTTACAACTAAGTCGTGCATCGTAAGATCTGTCACGACTGTCGTACTCCCCGAATCCCTCTAATTAATTAGAAACAATTGTGGGATGAATTGAAAGCGTTTTCATTTTATTTGCTGCCACATTTATAACCGTAAATGGTTTGTAAGAGTTTGGGAATGTCATTGGGATGTTAATATGCAGTCCATACAAGGACGATAACTTAAACCATGTTTCCATGAAAGATGCTGAAATGTGGCTTTAAATGTACAATACGTCCCATTTGACCGGGAAGATTTCGAATCCTGTCTAGGATACAGTTATTTTAAGAGTTGTTGTGGGATGAATTGAAAGCGTTTCCATTTTATTGGTGAATCACTCTGTCTCATATGGAATAGATACAATTTATCTTTCAGGAACTAGGATTTTTTCGTAAAGCAAAATAAATAAATCGACCAGCGAATAGTCATGTAAGAGCCACATGTTTTCTTGGGCGCGATTTTGAGCAATAACCAGCAAACTGAATTTTCTTCTGCTAAACACGAACTCCCGTTTATGAAGGCATGAAGTGCAATCCGATGGTCATACGACAAGCTTTTTCCTTCCTCAAAATCACTAAAGCAATCACTGATTTCTCATAAAAGTAGGTAACCTGGAGATAAATCCGAAACACTTGATTTGCTTCTATACTTGTAAGAGCGACTGTTAGGAATGCCATTTGAATTTTTAAAAAAATGAGCTTATTGAATCTGTAGCGAATAAATGAACTAGTTGACTGGCTTCGCTTTCTTGCAGTCAATTATTAGAAAACAAGAACGTGAGATTTAAAATTTCCAAGTCTCAGACCAAATCGTTCATTCATTTTTGTGAAGAGTAAGTTTTAGTTACAGCTAATCAATAAACTCAGTATTTGCTTCAGAATAATCTGCAATTCCTATATAATTTATACAACTCATGACTTAACGTATTGACGCGAAAGACCATATTTAAAGTAATAGTTGCCACCATAATGAGAGTAACGTAAGTATCAAGAAGTCAGAATCATCTAGCTCCCCTCTTGCATGATAATGTTGCTAGTACAAAGTTGTTTCATTTCATTAGTTCAGCCTATCTTTTTTTTTTAGAATTAAGTTTATGGATTTAATTCTGAAAATGTTAAATTATTAAGAGCACATTAAAGATGCATTAATATATTAATTTTACTACTACAAATCCTTTTGAGCCAGATAATCTTTTTTCTCACTTTTAACTTTCGTTTCTCCTATTCAGTTACCAAAGCCGTTTTAGTAATAAAAACCAACCTACTGTATATGGAGAGTGCTTAGTTACTTCCAAAGTTCATCTCAGAGTTCAGAGAGTTAGTTTCTCTCTCTCTAAATATAAAAAGGGGTCATTTTTATTTTCAACAGAGCTCATTATTTTCACATCGGTAACAGCCATAAACCTTTAGTCACCGATGTGTCCGATCTATTTTCTGCTGTTCACCCTATAGCAATCTGAATCCACTGTTCTCACACAAACAGGAATAATCGGTTTTTTATACCCTTCAGATTTTTATGTGAACGTCTTAATTGCACTGAAGTAAATACTTCCTAGAAGACCGAGATATATTCAAATTTATTTCCTTCTTACTTTTGTTGTCGCGTTTAAAGAAGTACCTAGCTCTTAGCTATTGCTTGAGGAATGTTCTTGATTACTACATCGCTTCTACCTTGTACGCAATTCTCACAGTCGACATGTTTCTTTGTGCGTGTGTGTGTGTATTGCCAGTATTTATGCGCTGCCATGTAAGCTTATACTTGTAAGGCTAGTCAAAGTCATTTGTATGGTTTTTCTATCTTTTAAAAACTTTTTTATTTTATTTGCTTTCAGCCTTTGAAATGGCTCATTTTCAAGGCATTTCGCTAGACTGGCATAATTTCTCATGGGAGAGTGCTGTGATTATTTCTTCGCAGAGAAGCTGGTATTTTTCAATCTATCGTAATTTGTTTTTAGAATAATTTCTCTTGCTTAAAAGCAAGCCTGAATATCTACCAATTGCTTTTTTGCTGTCAGCTATAGAAAATTTAAAAAATTCTTGTGCCTTTTATTGGGATTTGTTTTCGATTACATTGCGATTTTTCCTGTTTGGATTTTGAAGTAGCTTACAAAATATGTTTCAGACAATGTTCCATTTTGTTTTGCATTCTCACTATTTTGCTGTTTACAACATTGTCTAAATACTCACATCATTTTCTTAATAACTTTGATTCGTTCATTTATAAATGAACGATTATACATGTTTTAAATGCTGAAAGCGTGTGATAGAATTTTGTTCTTGTATTAAGGAAACGCGACTGGTTCGACTTTCTCTAACTGAAGAAGTACTTTTAGCATCTTAAATAGGTTTCGAAGGTAATGAATACAGTTTCCGTAATGAGAAGGACATCAGCCAATGGAATCTTAGTTTCTTTTTTTTTCTCTTTTTCTAGCAGGTAAAAACCCAACAAAATTACTTAAAACATTACATTCATTTTGTACTTTCACTGGTTTGGCCTAATCTTAAAATATAACACAATGCACTTTACCACAACTCACATAACTAGTAATTCAGTCATTTGGGATGAGCTCTGTTTTTACATTACGATAGTGCATTAGATAACACAGTATGGTAGGGAGATTTTATGTGATCAATAAAATCTCTGCTTTCGTAACATTATAAAGGGAAAATACTTTATTGGCGATTGGCTGTGTTTTCATTAATTGGCGTATCTGAAATTATCGATTATTTTTCAGTCATACGTATTTGGAAGTCTCCGTCTAAGTACAAAATAAGGAAAAAAATTTTTAAAAAAAATCTGAATCTAGAGCTACTTATTCTTCAAGTTACATTACCGCATGCTTCCGACAACTGTACGTGAAAAGAATTTGTTGACTGTCATGTCGTATAGCGTTGATCATTCAATGCTTTCCTCGGTACCGACTGAGCAAAAGTTGAAGCCACAGCTATGTGGCAAGACTTGGATAAAATCGATAAAATAAGAGAAACGAAAACATTTGTGAACAAATGTTAAATTGAAATAACATTTCTTAATCTGTATGGGATTGGAAAGAATGCTGCATGATAGGACATCCATGTATGATTCCACAAAAGTGTGAAAACACGAAATGAAATAATCATAAAAAAGTGAAAAGAGGGAAAATGTGTTCCTTATATTTAGAGAAACAGCATTTTTTTTTATTTATAGAAACAGTTTTTCTCTTACAGAAACAGCATAACGCTATACGGTTCTTTCACAGTCATTTACTGTTTAATGTTATGCTAAACAGTTTTTATCATTGACAGAAACAGCATGCTAGCATTCGAATAGTGTTAAGGGATGTTGTTATTCGAATAGTGTTATTGATGTTAAGGGATGCTTGCTTCTTACTATACTTCGCTCATTTCATTTTCATGACCTAGGGAGAGGCTGCCGTTCATGTCACATGTTTATAAATATTTTCCCGTGGGAAAGCAACATCTGTGTACGATATACCCTTTCAGGTTTTCATTATATTTTGCAACTTGTCATATTCCAAAGTTCTCTTTAATTGCTTTGGATTAGTCACCATTACAACGGTTCCCCCCCACTCTCTCTCTCTCTCCTGCTCTTTTATTATTCATATGCTACTGTTTAAGGGAACGCCTTCTTATTGTGTTGAAATGCGAGATCCTTTTACACCGCAACTGATGACACACCAGAGAAAGAAATTACCGGAAGTAATATTTGAAAATTGCATAATGAGATAATATGAACCATTGTTTTATATTTATGAATCCACGAAAAAATTCGCAGCTCTTATTTTCGTTATGTATACTATTAGAGAGATTAAAATGAGGTCACCGCAGCCCATGTTAATGTTAACCAGCATATTAATATAGAAACATTTTTTTTAATTTATGTAAAATTTTTTCTTCTTCCTCTATACCCCCCCCCCCCTCAGTAGCATTTTCATTATTTTTAATGTGAATTTAATTTAGTGTGTCGAATAATGCGAATTAAATTTGATCAACGGATACCGAATTTAGAAAAACTAAAACACTTTTCTAAAAACACTTTTAGAGAAGTGTTTATTATCAACATGACACTATGTTAAATAATTCTAAATAAGCTTTTTCCTACTTACAAAATCTAAACTACTTGAGAGTGATAATTTGCATCTTATTGAATAAATATAGACTTACAACGTAACTATTTGATTGCGCAGCAGATACTGGACGTTTTGAGTTGGATGAAGTAATGGAAATTTATAATAACTGGTTCTCTTCTGCGATCGCATCGTGAAAAGTAAAGTATTTGAACATTTTTCTACCAACATTGATAATCCAATATCGATAACTCTTGCGATTACAATATTTTGTTGTAATTATGTTATATTTCGTTCAACTAATGAAAAATAACTACAACACTCAGCTTCTACTGCAATATGAGTTAGCTAGTCGCAGGTTTTCCCTCTCCCGGAAATTCTGTTTTTGCATCCTTACAAACTGGTTCTTGTTGGGATTCTGCCGAAGCAATCTAAGGCTATGAGGCCACTGTACTATGTTTGTTAACTGCGCGCGCGCGCGTGTGTGTGTGTGTGTTCGTTTGACCAGTTTGCCTATTTTGCGGAAAAACCACAAAACAGGCAAACTGGAAAGAAGAACACATGCAGTTGATGAACATAATACAGTGGCCTCACAGCCTTAGGCTGCTTCGGCAGTAATTACAAACAACTTAATCATCTGAAAAAAAAATAAATTGGAAAGATATTAGGTGGTCTAGAGTTAAATTTGGCAGTGATATGCGTTGCCAGAGTGTCTTCTTGAGTCTTGCAAACTCCACGACAAGACTTACTAATCCTTACAAAAACTACTTTGTGACCTGAAGGGAGGAAAGCAAATTTCATGTAGCATAGCTTATCAGATTCTCAGTTTGTTCAAGAATCTTATCACTTGCGTTGTGAAAGAGTAACTTAAATGTCCAGAGGTGATGATTGACTTCATCGCTAAACTGCGCATTCTGGAAAGTGAGATTTATTAATCGTGTAAGACACGATTAAACTAGAATTTCTGATTTTTTTATGCGTGTGCTGTTTTTTTTTATATTAAAATTTTTATTATATTTTATATTATATTTTTTTTTAATATTAAATTCCTCATGTGGGATTTAATATCCCCTTAATTTAAATAATGTTTATATCGCCGAAATGAAGCCTATTGGCTCTTTGTATTTAAGTAACTTAATGGGTGCACCTTTTTTGACAACTCGTATAGCAGAGTATATAAGTTCCTTTCCCTATACCCTTTGGTATTAATTTGGTCTAGCTACTCACTGATGAAGCCTCAATAAAGGCTGAAACCTGTGGTAGTGACCTCCAACCATAATGTAATAACAGCATACATTTCCTAGGAAATACTAAGAATAGCGATCAGAACTTTACCACCTTTGCTGCGAGTTGCCCGAGTTTGTACTACGCACTTGGACTACTTGCATTAGCTCACGCTAGTAGTCGCCGATACTTTTATAGTTTACTATATTCGGCATGAAACTCTCTGATTCCAATCTTTTAGTTTATTATTCGGTTTTAAAACAATGTGGGATATTTAATATCCCCTTAATTTAAATAAGGTTTAAAGTATGCATCTTATCTTTCTTATCTCTTTGACTATATTTGAAAAAAAAAAATCTCCTCATCTGGAAAGGATTGGCAGACATCACTAAGTTGTTAGCCAATAGAAAAGTCGTCATTCTACTTCACAGAGTGTCGTGCACAAAACAGATATCTCCTCTAATAATATCTGCGCATTTTTATAAGAAGTTTGACAAACTAATTTTTAGGATGATGAATATGACCTTTTTCCGAGTGGTAAGTTATATCGCAAAGGCATATCTGTTCCGAAAAGTTTTGTTTACTCATCCTACAACTTAACTTTAAATGTGACACGTGACTACCTCAGGTGATCTAATTTACATCACTTTCATTTCATCCCGTTTGGTATAAAATGATTAAGATGATGGCAGAATTTGACATTTAAACTTCAATGCTGAAACTTATTATTTAATTCCGTCTTAAAGTTCTGAGACATTTTTTTTTGAAATGGAAGGTTTTTTCCAAAAGTATTCTTACTTATCAATATTTAACTCATTGATTTCTGGGAGTGCTCAAAATGCTTGATATAGAACTACCCAATATTTCTCACAGTTTCAAAATATCGAACAGTGCAATTTTTAAGGTTTTTATGAATGATATCTGCAGCATAAAATAAGAGCCTTCAGTCAGTTAATACGACATTGAAGGAATACTTTTCTTTGAGAACTAATCAGGGATGTGAACAAGTTACCGAGTGGTTTCATTATACTGTATCGATATTCTTTAGTAATACATTTTAATGCGTCCTCCTCCTCACTACTGATGAGTTCGTTTTCGGTGTCTAAGACCTAAAGAGGGAATAAAAAGATATTTGATGTTAAGACGTCCATGTACGTTCTTTGTTGAAAAATGTTTGTTTATATACGGGAACTTTCTTGTGTATGGAAACTTGAATCCTTCTTTGAGTTTCTTGGTTACAAGGCCATCTAAGAATAGTGAGCTGTCTACCTTGATTCCTGGCTAAATCGAATGCGCATTCCGTAAGCCGAATAATGCGTATATACTCCAATAAGGAGTTCACATTTTCACTACGATGACATGAGAATCAGTAAAACTGTTGAACTCTAAATGTCATCCATTTGCTTAGAATTAGAATATCTTGTAATGCAACGGTAAAAGCGCTGATGACAGTACGAGGAATTTTGGCATGAGGAACAGAAAGAGGGAGTCGAAAATAAATGTTTTAATCCACACTAGAAAATCTTTATTCCGCAGTTTCAGATATTTTAATAGAGAAACTGTGTATTATTTTATTTTTGAAATTGGTCGAATATGGTACTCAAATTGTACGTTAAGACGTCATTTGCGTTATATGCCAAACCCTTTATATCTTTCTGTTCGTTTGATTAAATGAGCAGTTCCAAACTGGGTTTCCTTCACTTCATTTATTGGATTAAGAATGTGTTTAGAAGATATGAAGTGCATTCCTTTTAGTAATTTAAAATCATATGAATTTTGTTCATAACATGCTGTCAAACAAGCAGAATTCTGTACGCGTTCTTAATTTGTCTTGTAGCAAACCTACCTACAGCTGGATAAGCTTACACCATGTTTAGATGAAGTTATATATATAACCTTCACCTGATTAAACATGAAGTTCATCTCCCATCTGAAGAAATTCACTCGAAAAATAAATGCTCAAGGATTTGATCCACAGTCTATTGGCTGAATAACTGATATGACATCTACTTCATTCTCCATAATGGAATCTTCTTTCTTGTATTAAATAATAAAAGAGCCTTGTGTATAGAAATACTTGTTACTATAAAATACTTACGTATAATGTGCTACTATGTGCAAATATATTGTGTAAAAGTACGTGTAATTAATTAAAATTATAAAAACACTATTTATCAAAAAATTCAAGTTACAGTTGCAGATATAAATAAAATATCTACTTATAGAAATAGTAACGTGTTGTCCACTTTGTGTAATAACTGTTCCAATGTGATGGGAAAAATCATTCTATTAATTTGTGTAAGTTCATGGTATTTCCTTTCGGTATGTTAAGCAGATTCGCACGATCGTGTACTATTGAATCTGTTCTTAACTCATCCTGCAGATATTCTATAGAGGTTGAGGTGGTTCTGTTCGCTGCAATATTCCAATATTATTCTATTTAAATTACGTGTTTTAAATCACAACTTTGTCACATAGAGGTTTATATTGTTGGGAAGTGTAAAGTGAAAAAACTGCCACAATACAATGAGGCGCACAGTTGTCGAAATCATAAATGTGCGACGTAGCAGTCAAGATTCCGTGTACTAAGCGGACTCAGTTCATACTATAAGAAACAACGAGCAACTCAATTCAACTCATTTATACTGTCATCTCTCTCATCTACAACCATCATTTGAAAGACGCTCAGATGAGAAACATTCTCCAGATGTCACATGCCCCAACACATCCGTCATATCGGAAGAGCATGTACTGTGACGAGTCACTGAATAAGTGACTGCCATTGATCAGCGGTTCAATGTGTGCTTTGTCCCATTCATTCCAATTAACCTGATGTAGTAGTCCTCATTAAAAACTTGATTTAAGAAAGAACTATGTATAACATAATTCTTTCTTAAAATTTCATAGAATGCAGATTTTTTAACGTTTCGTGATTGCTGTTCGCATCGGCAAAATCGGATTCTCCATATCTAAGGGTATCTAAGGGTGAATTTAGATTACTCAGATCTACAGGCAAAACTATTAACACTCTGAGGCCAGAATTGCTATGCGTATTACTTTGCGTGTGTTCCTCTGATTGGTTTAGCTGCTTTAAGTTATGAACCAGAATTCCTGTGATGGGAAAACCCTTCCTTTTCCTCATGTGACTGATGAGATGAAAAAGAGTAACAAGTCTTTTTTAAAGACATAATTGGCTCCTATCAGCATTTTAGACCTATTTTGGGCTCAGCATCACCAACTATCTAATTTAGAAATATTAGATTGCTGCGCAGAAGTAGGTATGCAAATATTTTCACGAAAGACTTTAGACTATTATTATTATTTCCCCCTGAACTGGTATTAACCCTTTTCAAGTACTCATATTAATATACACAATCGATATCACTTCTGAGCTACTTCATTATAGGCTATACAATTTGAATATTGCGTAGTAACATCTTTTTTTTTTCTACAATCGGAGGACGTTTGGTCAGATTTTATATATATATATATATATAATTGAAGCATAAAGCAATTTGAAGAGCAAATTAGGTGAAAATAGTAATAATAATCACTTAAAAACATCTTACCTATTAACTTGTATTAAAATAAAGGATAAATTTATGGCCAGATGAAAAATGATATTGATTATATCTTAGATTGAAAAAGATGATATAACGTTCATGATATAAGAATGCTTTAAGTACTTCGAATGTTAGCCTTATTTAGGATTTTTCTGAAGAAGATTTCGCTACGAGGGATTATTTCATAGGTTCTGCACCCGAATACGTGGCCAGTGGGATGATGTACTTGTTTCGCCATCACGTCAGTTTAAGTACCCCACCTTTCGATCTGTTCCCTTAACCTTGAAGAAGCTACTTCATGGAAAACGCTTCAGTGATGATGTTTATGCTGAAGTGGCTCAACTCATCAAAGAATTAATTTTTTGCTTATAGAAAATGCAAGAGTTATCCAAAGGTTATGCCGCAGTTGGACAAAAGTGATAAAGTAGAAATGAGTTTATAATGAAGATCTGTGGATGCATTTTGTTAATTTTTTTGTTTAACAACTGGAGTGCAATGCGCTGAAGTTTTGAAATCATCCTTGTAAATTGACAAGGGCTATTTGAATGGGCAGAAAAGTTCCTTTCTTATGCATATAACGCTGATAGAAGCTAATTATTTAATTATCTGAGTAACATTAATTTTTCCTTTATAATGAATTTTAGTGGTTTTCGTACAAATTTCATCGAAACAGGTTTCAGACTAATTCATAGAGATGTCACACCAAGATTACAATTACATAGTTTTGTAGACACCATAATCGATTTAACAATTCCTTTGGAACTATTTAATTTGGTAACCTAGTAAACATAACGTGGTTGAATTAAGGAATTTTCAGAACTGGGAAACCCTAACATAGACAATTCTCGCTCTCTGCAAAGTGACTCTGTAAGTAAACACTTACACTTAACCTATACCAAACTGTATTTTGTTCGTCGGATTTTCTGTTGATGTTAAGATTTTGTTCAGATATAGTGACCCAATGAAAGTTTATTGCTTGATTTCAAGAACATATTCAGGTATTATGGGAAATTAATCATTCATTAGAACATTTTCTTTTAAGCCAAATGCTTTTAATCGGGATTGCCATAATAAAAAGACAATCCTTCTGTGGGGTGTTCACACAATCTTTGAATTAATTTAGGTTTATAGAAAATCTTTTAATGAAGGATTACTTACGGCACATAATTCAAATATAAATCAATATACGAAGAACTCTACGGAGTCTTTAATTTAAATACGTGAAACAGTAAAAGTTGTGATTGATTCTGAGCAAAAAGCACTTAGGAACCCTTCTTGTTTTTCTCTTTATCTGCCATAATAAGGATTAAGTAAAAGATAATAAATAATGAAATGTACTGAATTTGCTGGCCAACGGTTATAAATAAACGTGATATGTGAGACATTAGCACGCCAGCCAAGTGAATATAAAGCCCGAGGAGAAAGGTTATAAAAGAATCTTCTTTATAAAGGTGAGTTTTATCTTTTCTTCACTTTTAGATTTTAAACTGTTTTAGAATTTTCTTTCTTACATTAACTCTACGTTTTTCCCATTCTCTCTCTCTCTCTCTCTCTATTTGTCTATCTGTTTCTACTTGCTCTATTTTTCCATTTCTGGTCGTCTTCACATCTTTCGATCTGTATTCATTCATTCATTCATTCCAGCGTGTAACTTGGAACGAGATATTTATCTTGCTACTACTAGAGGTTCACAAGGTAATGAATAGTTCTGAATTGGTGTATGGAACTGGAACGCAGTCACGCAACAAGAACATCCTCATCAGCTTCACTGCAGTAATTTCAAAAGGTGCACGGTAAAACTATTGTGGAACGTCTTGTCATTCAGCCAGCTGTTGTTACTCCATATATTTGAATGAAGGTAGTTCACTAATGCAAACTACAAAGCAGGCATCACGAAGAAGACAGATTAGATTAAAACTTCTCTGAAGATTTTAGTTGAGGAATCCAAGAATAACAATGACTAAAGGTTTGATGCTCAACAATACTAGAACGCTTTATCGCAATTCCTTCTTGTTAAATCCAAAGTTAATTGAATTTCACTGCACACAGTTTATATCAAACACAGAATTCAGTGTCGACGATAGAGTATTGAAAATTATTTATTTCGGTGAAGTTAAATCGAAATGTCGTTGTCTTATAAGGAAGGGATGGTGGAGGGTTGAAGCTGAAATAGTTTTAGACTCGAATATGTAAGCTGCAATGAATAAATGAAGATTGGAGTAGCTACATCTCGTTAGCAGAAAATAAATTAAATAATTCTAAGTAATTAATCATTGGTGAGAACATACGTCTTAAACAGATGTGCAAACGGACTGTAAATATCCGGAATGTAGCTGATCTTTCTCATTGGTTAGTGGAACTGCAAGATGGTTCCCATATCATATAGTTAGTATACACTTGTTTTGAACTGATCTTCCTGATTTTACTATTTATTAGAAGTTATTTACTTCCGAAGTAGTTAGAGCAAAATGTCTTTTACTTAATCAAATCTGTTCATGGTGAATAGAAGCCTAGGGTTTTTTCTTCTTAAACCGTTTTCTCCCTTCCTAAAGCAATAGATAGTGATTCATTTTTATTGTGATCCTCTATTAAAATACTTTTTATTAATTAAATTGTAAACGATGCTTTAATAATAATGCATATTTTTAAACTAAACACAGAAGGTAATCAATAACACGAAATTCTTCCTGTATTTGGGCAAATGATTATTTCACAAACAATAATTATCTTAATATTCAAGTGAGATTTAATAGTATTAATAGTTACTGCCTATGCCTGTGTAACCTTGAATATAACATTAAAAAAGCAAATCTGAATAAAAACACAACATGAAAAAGAAGGGAAAATATGCAATATAAGAAAATATTGCATATTTTCTTATATCGCATATTATGTGTAAGATATTTGCGTTTAAGACAATGAGTATATAGACACAGTTACGATGATATCCCAGGCTTATCAAGAGAAACCTGCTGGAAGTCACCACTCACTGGATAATGCCTATTTGTTCAAATTTGCTCCAAAATGAAACCTGGCATTAGAAGAGAAAAGAAGCCACTTGTGAACTTGGAAAAATCCCGACAGATGTGTTCATCAAATTAATTATTTTGAACTCTTGCCGAGTTAAGGCTGAAGGTAGGGAATTTATCAATTTACCATCTAATTTCACTTCATCTTAGATGTTCTCAGAATAAGAATATAGCCGATAAGTTTTGGAGATAAAAATTTATTACCTAGTTCAGTGATTAACATGACAAAAAGTTTATTTGAATTTTTGTTTTTAAATTCTGAATGTTAACGAGGGAGCTAATTTGATGAGAAAAGATAATGTATGGAAACATTATCTTCTTTTAAAAACAGTCATCTAAAACAATTTGAAATTTATAATTACCTGCAATGTAAATATAATATCTATATTACATTTACATCACGAAAGTGAAGCTTGCCAATGTCAAATAGGTGATTCATTAATTAACAATGCACCAGTGATTTGAAGAGTAGTCGGAAATACTTTAATATTGCTTGACGTGGAACGAATATCATTGGTATCGCTCGATACGATGGTTATATTCCACCTTAATAAAACCGATTTCTAACCTATGGCAAGTAGATTACAGACCGGAAACACTATCCACTCGGCCAACCAATTCATGTCGTTGGCTTTGCCATTTTGTTTTAAATAGTATGATTACAAACTAATGTGATTTGAAAGGCGCATTCAAAGTTTGCATAAGGATTCTACTCTTTTCTATTACGCAAATGCAAATGTGCCATGCAAATTATTCTCCGTAGCTAAGTAGGTAGGTAACTATGATGTCCTTTGGTTGGAAACACCTTGGATTTGAATCCTTTCCGAAGGTGAATGACCTGTCAACTAACAATGAATAATCTAGTGTCTTATGGAGGTGGAGGGTTTTTACTGGAAAGACAGGCAAACCGGCCTAGGAACACAGCGCAGCCAACTGAAATCATAAATCCAAACAGCAACGACTGTTTTTGCAAATGATTTACTATCACGTGTTAGAAAAATATTTTTTGCCATAATCTCTGATAAGCAAAGCAGTTATTTCGATTTTCCTTTTCTGGAGACAGACATACAGGGAATATACTCCACTAAAGAATCGGAAATGGACGAGATTTGTGTCTTGGCTTTGCCAAAGCAAATACAAATCACAAACAAATATGATATTTAAGCATTACTGACATCTCATACCCTTCGCATGTGTATGTGTGTGTGTGTGTGTGTGTGTGTGTGTGTGTGCACAGAGTTGTTTCTCATTAAGGCGCATGTACAAATACTTCATATTTTTTATTCGAACATATACCTTATTAATAAATAGGTAAGTAGTAGGGATGGCGGTCTGAACAAGATCAAGATAAGATAAGGAATCGTGAAGTCATGAGATTGGAATGTTTGGAATTTATCTGGGGGCATGTGTCAATGGCTTCAGTTCTTGTGTTTTCGTTCGTGTATGGCATTATGGGTGATGGTAGAGATAAGGATTCGTGTTGTGATTGGTGCGACACTTTGAACCAGATCAAGATCAAGATAAGATAAGGAATCGTGATGTGAATGTTTGTTGTTATCAGATGAAGATAAGTGACGTAATTTGTTATTTGTAAATAAGTGACGTCGTTTGTTAGTTGTAAATAAGTGACGTTGTTATTTTGAATGGAAAAGGGAGATATATTAGAGATAAGGGTTCGTGTCGTGATTAGTGGGACACTTTTAACCAGATCAAGATCAAGATAAGATAAGAATCGTGGCGAGAATATTTGTTGTTATCAGATGGAGATAAGTGACATACGTCATTTGTTAGTTGTAAATAAGTGACGTTATTGTTTTGAATCGAAAATGGAGATATATTAGTGGATAAGGAATCGTGTCGTGATTAGTGGGACTCTTTTGACCAGATCAAGATCAAGATAAGATAAGGAATCATGACGTGAATGTTTGTTGTTATAGAGTTTGGAATGTTTGGAATTTCGCTCGGGCCCTCGCCTGTCAGTGACATCACGTGGTGATTTTGGTTCGCTTAATGCATTGTGGGTAATATTTAGAGATAAGAATCGTGACGTTATGTGTTTGGAAATTTCTGGGGAACATATGTCTCTCTGTGATATCACAAGGTGTTTTGGTTTGGCTATGGAATTGTGGGCGATGTTTTTGAGATAAGATATCTTGGAATTTTCCCAGGGTGACACACATCTGTCATTAGATGGGTTTACTAATTTCTTTTGTCTATAGATGGGTTTACTAATTTCCAGTACATTATCGGGTATTTCTTTCTTATTAAAGGGTGGGAATTCTTAGAGTAGAGTCGGAATGGCAGCAGTGTTTTGAGGTTTTCTGAATAATTCAATTAAACGCTGGTGTCACTCAAACATACATTTTTTTTCATAGCTCATCCGTATTTTCTTCTATATTCATATTCTAATTCAAGTTCATATTTGATTCATAATTCATCTGAATATTTTGATTTGTCTAAAATTATGATCTTAAAGTTCAATAAATAAATTAATAAACAAATCGTGTGTGAATTCACGGCGATTTCGAAAGTGATCTTACTTAAACATACATACACTTTTTTTTTCCTACTATAGATAATTGTACTAATTTTCCAATACATTTAGGGGTATTTCTTTCCTGTTAAAGGTGGAAATTCTTAGAGTAGAGTCTATTGGCGGCTGTGTTTTTCGAGCTTTTCTGAATAATTTCATTATATGTTGGTGTCTCTAGTGCATTTTTAAATAAATTAATTAAAATTAATGGAGAGTTGAATGGATTACAAAACCTTTGTATGTATTCTAGAAATTCTAATGATAATTTAAAATTACTTACATCTTTCCAGAATGGCTATTATAAATACCAATATTCCAAAAAAATATTCCAAAATAGTTGAATTTTATATCCACACAACAACACAAACACAAAAACCACAAAGAACAAAATTTATGTAAATACTGTAACCTGAAATAGTTGAGTATTTCTTCCTTTAGATTTCAGCCCATAGATGCTATGCTATCGTCATGAGCAATATCCCCGAGAGAGCGGTTTTCTTCAAAGGGGTCTTTCATGAAGATGACATGAGTCACATCCGAAAATTGCGGGTATTGTTCAAAAGGTAGCATTTTCTCAAGTTTGGACGTTTCTCAAATACTTACATATGACTAAGTGAATGGTATTCACATGAACGTGATGACACATATCCTAAAATTATTCATTCTTCGTTTCTGTGGTAAATTATTGGTGTAGTAAATTAATGCTTACATTTAATTTTAAAACCAATATTGACTATTAATTTTACCAGCGATTCCTTGTGCTCTTAACCTATTTCTGTAACTGAAATTTATTTATTTTATTTATTTTTTCTTTAGCATTAGTAATTTTAAGTAATGGATATTTGCAACAATCAAGATTTTGAACTAGCCCTTGCATTTTCTTTCAGAAATTTCTTTTGCAGCACAACAAATAAATATTTATTTCTTATTAATTCAAATGAATATTACCTATGTAATATATAATACCTTGTTAAATTCGATGTTACCTTTTATTTGACTGTAATATTATTAACAAATGGCTCTGTAAAATAGCCAAATTCTTACAGTATTGTAACTTTTCAGGTGAAAACTTCTCCACTAAAATTCTGGCTATTAATTTAATATCCAATTATTCCTTTTGCTTCCAAGATTTGACAGTTTCTTGAAATATTTGAGCGCTTGCATGAACAAATAAGACTTTTAATTCAATGAATCAAAAAAAAAAAGTCTCTGGTTACTTTGTTGCATGAAATTTCACAAGGAAAAAAAAAGGAAAAAAAATGTTATCCTCCTTCTTCATTTGTATAACACATCAACGACACCCAATTTGTTCATTTAAATTTACACAAATTTATTTGAATAAAATATTATTTACAAATTGTATTTACTGAATCTAACAATACAGAAAATAAATAAATTGAAAAATACATCAATGGTTCTTCCATGCTTGTGGAATTGCCATCATGTGGTTTTTAGCAATGTGACTCTCATCTGAAAGTTAATTTTCCATTTGGTTTTTTTTGGGAATTTATTGCTGTAATAAAATTAAGGGTTGCATATTTATTTTTATTGAAACCAATACATATACTTCTGAGAATTATTAAAAGCATAGAATCTTTTGTTATGTTTCCAAAAGCATTTAAAAGTACACGTTATGTTTTCACGTTTTGGGCATCCAATTTCATTTAAATCAAGAACAGGCCTCCCTATTAACGTTGGTAATGTTTTTGATTTTTCCCTTCCTTTGACGAGTGATATTTGCATGTTGATTCTATCATCTAATTTCTTAGTTTGTCCAGAGGTAGTGAACCAATTTCCCACTTCAGCTGATGGTTATATTTTATTAACCAAGAATTCTGTTTTTTAACTCTTTCAGGCAATTCTTTCCAAATACAAGGTGATTTTGTCAATGCATATCTGACAATAATTCCATCAGAAATACAAATTTCTTTAGGAAATAAATTTGCACTCTTATTTAAAAGAAATTGGCAATCAATTATCCCAATGATAACTGAAAATTCGTATTTTTCACCCACTGTCGATTTTTCATAATCATTATCCTTCATTCTTCTTATTTTTTTTAGATTACTTCAGATGTCACCACAAAAATAGTTATTTATTATTATTATTATTATTTCACTGATTATTAGCTCTGATTGTATACTTTATGGTAACTTTCATTTACAAAATTGTAAATAATTAGAACTTTTCACAAAAAACGTTCAGAGAATATGTGGCTCACCAATTATTTTTACATTACCAAACACAAAACACCACAACACAAAACAGCAGCTGCAATGGATGAACTATTACCTTAAGTCCAAAGTCACTTGACTCTATGGTATTTTCTTATAGTACTGTTTACGCTTACCATGCCCTACCCTGACCGTTTCTTCAAAAATGAACTTTTTGTGCAGATGACTCAACAACATGTTTTCACATGCTGCTGGATATACTGTTTGTGTGTTTTTATCTTACTTTGTGTGGGGAAAGGTAAAATTTGTTATCTGGAGAATACAAACATTTTTTCTATACCAAACTTTAAGAATTAAAGTCACGTTTTGGGTTAATTAGCTGCTCTCTCTCTCTCTCTCTCTCTCTCTCTCTCTCTCTCTCTCTGTATAACAAGCAAATTCTAAGTTTGGAATTTCGATTATCTGAACGATTTGTTTTCAGATAACTCAAATAATGTCAATAGGTAGCATTAGATAATTTCTAAAATAATCAATACATGGATATTAGTTTTCAACACTTTTTTTCAAGTCCTGGCATTAATTTCACAGTTGTGATTTTTTTAAAAATAATTAAACAGAATTTTATTAAGATATAAAGTTGTGGATTTAAATATGAAGTTCTAATCAGAATAACCGAGTAAAAAATTCACTGTGGAAAAACACAACAACAAAAGCACACATCTTTGTTCATTTAAGTTTACAAATGCATATTTTATTTTGCTGAAACACTATTTACAAGTATATTCACTGAGAAAAATTCAAAAAACATGTAATTACCTAAAAATGTTTCACAATATTTAGTTTAGACTCTTAACATTTTCCAAAGAGTTGAATGAATAAAATTTTTGTTACTCACTGTTTCTTGGTTACATTACATCAAAATAGCTGGTCATGCAAAAGAGTTTTTAAATCAGATACCATGGTAACCACACTTCCATACATTTGATATTGTGTCAGTCTGGAAATGACACCATGCCTTCCTAAACATTCTGCTTATTCTTTTGTCTGCAAATATACACAAACAGTTTTTGTAAAATGTTCATAAATGTCCCAAAATAAAGAATCTTTATCGAATTGGATAAAATCTTGAAAGTCTAATTTTACCATTGATGAATTTAAATGATTAGCAATAATTTTGCCCATGATACGAATAGGTGGTAATTCAGTTTCCAAAAATAGTAAATGATTATCAATGTCATACATTTTTGGTGAAAATCTCTCAGCATCTTCACAACTAATAAAAGTTGTGAAATAACACATATACAAATTTTACCTTTTCCCACACAAAGTAAGATAAAAACACACAAACAATATATCCAGCAGCATGTGAAAACATGTCTTTGAGTCATCTGTACAAGAGGTTCATTTTTGAAGGAACGGTCAGGGTAGGGCATGGTAAGTGTAAACGGCACTATAAGAAAATACCATAGAGTCGAGTGGCTTGGGACTTAAGGTAATCGTTCATCCATTGCAGCTGCTGTTTTGTGTTGTGGTGTTTTGTGTTTGGTAATGTAAAAATAATGGGTGAGCCCAAGTTCTCTGAACGTTTCTTTGTGAAAAGTTCTAATTATTTACAATTTTGTAAACGAAAGTTACCATAAAGTATACAATCAGAGCTAATAATCAGTGAAATAATAATAATAAATAACTATTTTTTGTGGTGACATATGAAATAATCTAAGAAAAAGAAGAATGAAGGATAACGATTATGAAAAATCGACAGTGGGTGAAAAATACGAATTTTTATCATTGGGATAATTGATTGCCGATTTCTTTTGAATAAGAGTTTAAATTTATTTCCTAAAGAAATTTGTATTTCTCATGGAATTATTGTAAGATATGCATTGACAAAATCACCTTGTAGTTGGAAAGAATTGCCTGAAAGAGTTAAAAAACAGAATTCTTGGTTAATAAAATATAACCATCAGCTGAAGTGGGAAATTGGTTCACTACCTCTGGACAAACTAAGAAATTGGATGATAGAATCAACATGCAAATATCAAATATTACTCGTCAAAGGAAGGGAAAAATCAAAAACATTACCAACGTTAATAGGGAGGCCTGTTCTTGATTTAAATGAAATTGGATGCCCATAACGTGTACTTTTAAATGCTTTTGGAAACATAACGAAAGATTCTGTGCTGTTAATAATTTTCAGAAGTATATGTATTGGTTTCAAAAAAAAATAAATATGCAACTCTTAATTTTACTACAGCAATAAATTCCCAACAAACACCAAATGAAAAATTAACTTTCAGATGAGAGTCACATTGCTAAAAACCACATGATGGCAATTCCACAAGCATGGAAGAACCATTGATGTATTTTTCAATTTATTTATTTTCTGTATTGTTAGATTCAGTAAATACAATTTGTAAATAATATTTTATTCAAATAAATTTGTGTAAATTTAAATGAACAAATTGGGTGTCGTTGATGTGTTATACAAATGAAGAAGGAGGATAACATTTTTTTCCCTTTTTTTTTCCTTGTGAAATTTCATGCAACAAAGTAACCAGAGACTTTTTTTGATTCATTGAATTAAAAGTCTTATTTGTTCATGCAAGCGCTCAAATATTTCAAGAAACTGTCAAATCTTGGAAGCAAAAGGAATAATTGGATATTAAATTAATAGCCAGAATTTTAGTGAGGAAGTTTTCACCTGAAAAGTTACAATACTGTAAGAATTTGGCTATTTTACAGAGCCATTTGTTAATAATATTACAGTCAAATAAAAGTAACATAGAAATTAACAAAGTATATATTACAGAGCTAATATTCATTTGAAATAATAAGAAATAAATATTTATTTGTTGTGCTGCAAAAGAAATTTCTGAAAGAAAACGCAAGGGCGAGTTCAAAACCTTGATTGTCGCAAATATTCGTTACTTAAAATTACTAATGCTAAAGAAAAAATAAATAAAATAAATAAATTTCAGTTACAGAAATAGGTTATGAGCACAAGGAATCGCACGTTAAATTAATAGTCAGTATTGGTGAAAGTTTATTTTTTACTTGGTTAGAGTATAATAAATTTGGTTTAATCCTTTATCCAAGTGTGAGCAAACAAAGTTTACACCTGAAGTATCTTGAGGACTGGGGTAATTCGGTACAATACAACTCGTTGCAAAGGTGGAGCAAGTTACCAACACTCCTGTCTCAGTATCTCCTATAATGTCTCCTATAATGCAAAACACATCTCCTTTGCGATATGTCTGATGTTATGCATTAAGGTAAGGGCCACTACCCAGACTAGTTTTGACCTTTATTGAGGTCTCTTCAGTGGGAGCCAGGCCCAAGTTGAGATACGGTCATCTCTACCTATAGGAGTTGCCAAATGGTGTTCCACCCTTTTTTAATAAATTACTCTGGATTTAGAGAAAGATGTTGAAAGTTTATTTTTCACTTGGTTAGAGTATAATAAATTTAGTTTAATCCTTTATCCAAGTGTGAGCAAACAAAGTTTGTGCCTGAAGTATCTTCAGGACTGGGGTAAGGTGGTACAACACCTTACCGCAATAAAGGTCGAAACTAGTCTTGGTAGTGGCCCTTCCCTTAATGCATAACATCAGACATATCCGCAAGGAGATGTGTTTTGCATTATAGGAGATACTGAGAGAGGAGTGTGGTAGCTTGCTCGACCTTTGCAACGAGTTGTTCTGGTGTTGTACCACCTTACCCCAGTCCTGAAGATACTTCAGGTGCAAACTTTGTTTGCTCACATTTGGATAAAGGATTAAACTAAATTTATAGTCAGTACTGGTTTTAAAATTAAATGTAAGCATTAATTTACTACACCAATAATTTTCCACGGAAACGAAGAATGAATAATTTTAGGATATGTGTTATCACGTTCATGTGAATACCATTCACTTAGTCATATGTAAGTATTTGAGAAACGTCCAAACTTGAGAAAATGCTACCTTTTGAACAATACCGCAATTTATGGATGTGACTCATGTCATCTTCATGAAACACCCCTTGGAAGAAAACCGCTCGCTGGTCGATGTTGCTCATGACGACAACATATCATCTAAATGAAATCTAAAGGAAGAAGTATTCAACTATTTCAGGTTACAGTATTTACATAAATTTCGTTCTTTGTGGTTTGTGTTTGTGTTGTTGTGTGGATATAAAATTCAACTGTTTTGGAATATTTTTTTTGGAATATTCGTATTTAGAAGAGGCATTCTGGAAAGCTGTAAGTAATTTTAAATTATCATTAGAATTTCAAGAATACATGCAAAAAGTTTTGTAATCCATTTAACTGTCCGTTAATTTTAATTTATTTATTTAAAAATGCCATAGAAACACCAGCATATAATGAAATTATTCAGAAAAGCTCGAAAAACACAGCTGCCACTAGACTCTACTGTAAGAATTTCCACCTTTAACAGGAAAGAAATACTCCTAAATGTATTGGAAAATTAGTACAATGATCTATAGTAGGAAAACAAAAGTGTATGTATGTTTAAGTAGGATCACTTTCGAAATCGCCGTGAATTCACACACGATTTGTTTATTAATTTATTTATTGAACTTTAAGATCATAATTTTAGCCAAATCAAAATATTCAGATGAATTATGAATCAAATATGAACTTGAATTAGAATATGAATATAGAAAAAAATACGGATGAGCTATGAAAAAAAAATGTATGTTTGAGTGACAACAGCATATAATTGAATTACTCAGGAAACCTCGAAACACTGCTGCCATTACGACTCTACTCTACTCTCAGAATTCCCACCCTTTAACAGGAAAGAAATACCCGATAATGTATTGGAAATTAGTACACCTCTCTATAGACAACCACACATAACGACAATGACAGATGTGTGTCACCCTGGGAAAATTCCAAGATATCTTATCTCAAAAACATCGCCCACAATTCCATAGCCAAACCAAAACACCTTGTGATATCACAGAGAGACATATGTTCCCCAGAAATTTCCAAACACATAACGTCACGATTCTTATCTCTAAATATTACCCACAATGCAATAAGTGAACCAAAATCACCACCTGATGTCACTGACAGACGAGGGCCCCAGCGAAATTCCAAACTTTCCAAACTCTATAACAACAAACATTCACGTTACGATTCCTTATCTTATCTTGATCTTGATCTGGTTTAAACCACTACCCCTACTACTGAGGTACGAGAAATGCTATTCAAGGACATTGCCCATGGGAGTCTTCCACTAAAACCGCAAGCCTATTAATAACACGTTATATGTTATGAAATCATAACGCACAGTTACCGATTTAATTTAATTGACCGCAGAGCATTCTCTTTAATTGGCCATCACTTCATCAGACCAAATAGAATTCTTGTGTGGTGACGTCCTCACATTCATCAACGTCATCGAATCTAATGTCGATTTTTGTCTTTTTACAAAAATTACAACTATCGTTGTTGTAATTTTGCATCATTTCAAGTCGTTTTGCCTAATCTTGGTAATAAAATAATCCTTTTTTTATCAAAAATGAGATGATTGGATACATTTTAGTAATTAATCCAAATTAATAGATTAATTTATGTCCTAATTAATATCCATTGTTGTCGGAAGATTTTTTTTACGTATAAATATTTCTTTCACGTGTAAGATCTTAGAAATCATATGACACACACACACACACACACACACATGCCGTAGAAGAGTCAAACGTCTTGAAAACAAAATCAAATCTAACTGCAGTTTTATTTGAATGACCTAGATTCGAATTCCACCGCGCGGTTAGCCTAGTGGCTATGCGCTTCGCAACCATATGCCTGGGGAAGGAGTGTCCTAGGTTCGATTCCAGTCGGTGACGTGAGGAGCTGAAGGATCTTCCTCAGCCATGGCCAAGTTAGTTAGTCTTGGGCGTGGACAACAGGGTTTTTCCCCAGTTTATTCTGGGGTTTTTCATCCCGCAAAGCAGGCAAACTGGCCTTGAGAACTCAACACTACAGGCCATGGGATACACCGGGGCATAAGGCTGACCACCTTATCCTGTAAACGGAGTGAGGTCCGATGATCGATGGACCCCCGACACCGCAAGGTAAAAGAGGGTATAAGGAAGATGAAGATGAAGATTCGAATTCCGCATGTTATAAAGCTAAGTCAGCTCGGCTATAACACAATGAAAGGTTTCTGTTCTATGGTTGAGGAAATATCTAGATAATTAGGAATATTCAGGAAGAATGTTGATTTTAGCGAAAAAGCTATTCATGGTTTACCATTAGGGAAGTATAACTATGTTGTTTTTTTATTTTTCTTGAAGACAGAGAGAGAGAGAGAGAGAGAGAGAGAGAGAGAGAGAGAGAGAGAGAGTCATGCGTTTAGTGTATCTGAAGCTGTTTGAAATACGGATGAAGTCACAGCTTAAATTATGTACTATTATTATTATTATTATAACTATTATTACTACTACTATTACTACTTTACAATAAAAGTATCCCTAATACACCTCCTGTGTCATTTCGCTTCTATTAAGTGAAAAGTCATGTATGAATTCAATCTTGTCTACTCCCTGAAGCAAAGTATCAGTAAAGTCTTAGCAACGACCTGCACAGAACTTTAAATATCTATTTAAATACAAAATAGTATACTAAAATTGTCCAATGGAATACTGAAATTGATGTATATTTTAAAAATTTCTTCAAATGTGATGGTACTTAAACAAATGATGTTTGAAAATGCAAAAAAATAAAATAAAATAAAATAAAATAAATAAATGTTCGACTGATCGGAAAACCCAGCGAGTCTAAAGAGTTACGATAAAAAAAAAATCACCCACATTGTGTCCACAACGAGTGTATTGAAAGAAAATCTATTTCACTATGGATCATGCGTATTACTTTGTTTGCTACCATTAATGAAAACATCCTGAGTGACAAATAGAAAAATAAAATAACCGAGACATCTTCGTGTTTGCTGTTCAATAGTCCATTTTCATTCCAAAAGCAGGCAGTGTTTTTTATTTGCGTAGAGTGTAAGAAAATTTAATACAGTCCTAACTGAAAAGTAATCAAGAAACTGGAAGAAGTATTCATGCTGAGTTGTTTTCTCGCCTTCACTTTGGGGCATGTTTATAGAAAGTTTACATATGGGTATGAATATTAAGCATGGGATGGTTCATAAAAATTCACGAATTTCATGAATATTTTGCATGGGAAATTGTCCGCTGCCACCCTCATTCTATGGACACTGCAAACATAAAAATTTACGTATTCATCAGTTCCCTGTATTGCATACATTATCAGCAACGGGTTGTAGGTTATGTTTATTGCTATGTAAATAAGTTCAGTTTATTGTCCGGGAAGGAAGGGCATTCAGCATTTACTCCAGCCTTACATCGAAGGTTAAAAAAAAAAAAGAAAAGAAAGGCTACATGACTATCTGCATAATGAAAGAAGGCTAGTTTCCAAGGTTAAGCTCTCGAAGCTCTGTTCAGATGGGGATTTCTGACGTTGACTTTAGTATTATGAAAACATCCATTTATTTTGAAGTTTCGTCCTTTGAGTTTTATTTTGTCGTTTTCTGTTATGAATACCACATGATTTGGGTTTCTAGAGCGATCGTAAAGAGATTACTTCCCTGAAGTACAAACAAATGTGTACCGAACATGTAAACATATTCGGTCTTTATTTTGTACATGAGTATTTCTGACTGAATTTTGAAATAGATAATATCATATTGCTTATATGTAAGATTTGTCTTAGCATGTGCACACGCCCTCTCACAATATTGTACACAAAATTTTATGATCCAAGCGTTCAATTATTTTAGCGAAATATATTTTGAATTTTTAACGATACTTGTGACATAATGATTAGAAATATATACACGTTTGCACAAGAATAATGTTTAATTTGCCAAATATTTCTGTAATATTCAGACCGAAATATTTGGCAAATTAAACATTATTCTTGTGCAATCGAAATATATTTTATTATTAAATAGCTTTAAGCAGCATTAAAAGCTAAACATCTTAAATCTATCTAATATATTTTAAATGTTTTAAATATGTTTGGTTTTCATTTTCTACCGCATAATTCTGATTGAATTTTGAAATGGATAATATATTGTTATATATACAATTATCATATCATTTGTTTCTATGCACACAAGCGCCCTCTCACAATATTGTTCAAATTTTTTATGATTAAATCCATGTAATTCAATTTGTTTTAGGGAATTTACTTTGCACTGATATATTAATATTATGCGGCTTAACTATCACTAATAGATAATCCTCTTAAATGAATTTAAAAGATTTTAAACTATTATGCCTAACAAGTGTACAAATATACAAATTTTAAATTTCATGGAATCTACCGCTCGCTGGAAAGTCGAGAGAATAGTGATAATAATTCAGTATGCTACATTGATATTATAAATAATTTCGATATTGCACACTGCTTGAGAGTTCATTGAAGTAATTAATTAATTAATGTTTCTGTAAGATGAACATTTTTTTCTTCATAAACAGAAAAGAAATAGCAAATGGACTGCTTTTCACATGACATGTAAAGAAATTCACCCCAAAGAGGAAATCACTACGGTTTTAAATAATCACCATGATTTATAGTGTTACATTAAGAAAAATTTCCTGAACTCCATTTTCTAAAAAAAAGAAAAGAAAAAAAGAAAATAGACACTAAACTACTATTATATGTTGGAGATGTGTTATCAACAACACGCACATGATAATGTCTCTTAGATATTTCTTGTAGTTATAAAAAACTACTTTTAATTCAAATTCCATTTGCACTTATCTGTCCGGAGTCTACACTGAATCGACAAGGGCTACTTTATAAAAGAAACATCTTCTACTAAGAGGGGGGGGGGGAAACCTTCTTTATCGGAAACTGATTACAAAGACGTAAGCAGCAAGGAAGACCTTTGTTCCTCTTAGAAGCAGAAGTTCAGATCAATACTTTGCATTTAATTTCTAAATTCATCCACTAACCAAATTCCAATTTTTACGACGGTTGCGAAGAATGATTGCACAGATGGGAATATTTTATTGAATTTTGAAAACATTTGTTTCTACATATACCACTGTCCCATTTGTACTGTACGAGGATTTCTATTTGTAATAATTCACGTCAGCATTTTGGATAGTTTTTAAAATAATCAAAATACTTTTTTGAAGAAACGGAATTGTAATTAGACTTTTAACGTAAGCTATATGTGCTTCAAGTTACACACTTAAAAAGTGATCACTTTATCAAACGAGGTAGCGTTCGATTGCATTTTCATCCATCTTTTATAGGATTAGGAAGTTTGTAATCTAAGAAATTAAAGATATTACGCATTCATTCTAATATATGGTTCATGCTAAGACAGTGTAAGAATATTCTTATGTCGCTCCTAACATTTAAAATACACAGAGAAGGCAGAGCTATTTTTGGTGATGGAGCATCCCTTTAAACGTATCCAAATAAGTAACAGAGATTTCTAGAGGTATTTTCATGCACTGTTCCTCTGAACGTGATGCTATCATCCCTCCACTTTCTTGTATTCATAAGAACACGAGCAGCTGCAGGTCAACACCATTTACAGTTCATCTCCCAATTCATCGAACCAACTTCTCATCCTCTTCCTTCATTTCTACACTTCTATTCTTTGAAGCAGACCTCCCCACATTGTCTTCCTCCCTGTTGACTACAAGCTTCATGATTTCAAAAATACATCAACACATTCTTCTCTTCCACATGTGTGCATTTTGGCGGTAAAGATGCTACAGTACTTTGGACCAGGACATGATAAGACTGAGTTGGTATGTAATTAAGAGGTGATGAAGATGAATCATAAAAACAAATGGTAATAATAATAATAATAATAATAATAATAATAATAACAGTAATGTGTAGGTAGTGAATAACGTTTTTCCTAGGCAAACGTATACATTTTACGGACATAATATACTGGTCTCATAGCTTTAGTTGCTTTTAAAACAATTGCCCAAATACAAGTTTGGCATAACACACATTCAATTATCTAATGTGCAAAATCCGTTCGCACCCATATTTGTTCACCTTTTGTTTTCTCTAAAAATGAATGTGATATTATAAGCCAAAATAAAATCACAAATTAATCTTCAGTTCTATTTTTTTTTATTTCTTCACCATTCTTTATGAGTTATTATAGGTCAGCACAAAGGTCAGCAGAAGGCTTATAATAAATGTCAATAAGTACACGTTAGACGCTACATTGAAGAAAATTCTGTAAAGTTCATGTTCACATTCTGATGGCACCCAAGAAATCAGTGTTGTCGAATGAATGATTAGAGTAGTGTGTATTATCATCATCTCATATTCCTTTCACCCTCTTTTACCTTGCGGTGTCGAGGGTTTATTAATCATCGGACCTCAAACCATTCACAGGATAAGGTGGTCAGCCCATGCCCCTGGTGTCTCCTATGTCCGTAGTGTTGAATTCTCAAGGCCGGTTTGCCTGCTTTGCGGGATGAAAAATCCCAGGATAAACTGAGGAAAAAATCTTACTACCTTAATGAGGGCGTGGTGGGGAGGGAATTTTTCCTCTAGAAACTCGAGTTGTTCATCCCGCAAAACAGAAAAAAACACATTGAAGAACACAACTAATTCACATACATAATATGCGCATAGCCTTAGTGTTTTAGACTGTAATTCCAGTAAATTTCGTGGTTGTGTAATTTTATGTCTGCAATTATATGTAATAGTGTCCGCAGACAATATTACCTATAATTCATTTTGGTAACTATTTTTTATTATTTTTATTATTTATTTATTTATTTATTTTTGGAGAGGCTGCTTCTACGGCGACTATGATAACATCTCTTTCAAAGTCAGTAGCTTCTCTACTTGCAGTTAAAAATACAGATGTAAACTCGATTTTAGGCGTAATATTGTTACCTGTTATAGCGGGTTGGGAAGGAGGCAGTAGGAAATACATATCAGTATACTTTATTCTATAACAGGAGAGTATCTCAGTACTTATTTGAACATAGTATACATACTAATTATTCATAAACAACGTTATCAATTTGATTTTATACTAATGTAACGTGGGTGCAAGGTCAACGCACCGTTTGGCCTTTTGATGGAATGAACTGTATTCGAGTGCTCTTTACGACTTGAAGAATTTTGATAAAGGCTTTTATCTTTATCAAAATGTTTTGTCTTTATCAAAATTTTGATACCGGCAAAATATTGCTGGTATCAAACAGATACTGTAGGCTTTTCCTACTGGAAATTAGCATTTTTTAATCCTTCAAAGCAGCAAAGAACACTCAGTTCGCAGACTTAGTACACTGCTCTCATCCCAATATGCTTTACCCTAATTGAGACAAAAAAAAAAAAAATCGGTCATTGACTGTGCGATACAGATCTACTGTAGATGGATTGATATTCGTGATGAGGATGAAAAAATTATATTATTCTTACTGAAAACCCACTGAAATCTTTAGAAGTATCTGAATATATGCATAAATGAAAATATAAAGCATAATAATTAACAAAAATAATGAATTATCAATGCTCAATTAAATGTATATTAATGAGATAATCTTCATAAAATTTGAAGATAATAATAAATTTAGTTTAATCCTTTATACAAGTATAAGCAAACAAAGTTTGCGCCTGAAAATATCTTCAGGACTGAGGTAAGGTGGTGCAACACCAGGCAACTCAGAGCAAAGGTGGACCAAGCTCTCATCACTCCTTGTCTCAGTATCTCCCATAATGCAAAGCGTATATGGGCTTTGCATGTATACTGCTATGCATTAAGGGAAGGGCCACTACCCAGACCGGTTTCGACCTTTATTGAGGTCTCATCAGCGGGAGGCAGATACAAGTTGCCAACAGGTGTACCACCTTATTATTGAATTACTCTGGATTTAAAGAAAGATATTTGAAGTTTAAATAAATTAAGGGGATAATAAGCCGTTTGGCTTTTTATCTTATGTTGGAAGTTTATTTTGAACTTGATTAGACTATAATAAATTTAGTTTAATCCTTTATCCAAGTGTAAGCAAACAAAGTTTGCGCCTGAAAATATCTTCAGGACTGAGGTAAGGTGGTGCAGAAAATGCGTGACGTGCTTCATTTATGTTAACGGTATGTTGAAATTGGTCTAGTTCGAGTTGTTGATGATCACTGAAATAATTAAATTTAAATAATTTATACTGCTGCGCAGCACACACATTTGAATTTATTACTGGGTCATTCGCGCGCTATACTTGTGAAAATGTTAGTGGACGTGGTTGCTTCTAATGTTGCACCCAGTAGATTTGAAACCACGTATGTATACTATTTCACAATTTGATTTATTCTCAAACTGAATCAAGATATGTATTATTAGTTGGCAGAGAGGTTCAAATATTTGGTTTATTTAGAAAGAATTCGCTGGTGGAGAAAGCATTACCGAAAAAATCAGCTCAGTCAAAGAACATTTTAGTAAATATCGGTTTATGGTAGTGAATGCAAAGGGACAACATAATGAAAATCATGTTATAAGAAATCTCATGCATTTCATTAGTATTGTGATGTAAGAGCACATGTTGTAAGTGAAATACTTCGATAAATTCATAAAATAAAAAATCTTTTATTTTATGTTTCTGTATATAATATGAGGCAATGCTTCAGGATCATTATTGTACTCTATGTTATTACTCTTCGCATTTGTTTATTCTGCAAATTGTTCTTTATATAACGAATATATTTATGTAGCAGTAGTTTTAAGATATACTAGTTCATCCAGGTAAGAGAATTGAATACTCAGATATCGGGTAAATAACGGCTTCAAGAATACTAAAACATGGTTCTCTTTTGTAGCTTGAGCTAAAGCAAAAACAAATAAAGAAAACATTTGTTTTTAATCATCGATTAATACTACATTCATATGTCAGTTATACTAACAAATAAACCAATCATACATCTAGTACATTGGGTGGGATAAGTATTAAATAATCCGAAAACTCCGCTCAGAAAATAACGGGAATATGTTCAGCTACTTCAGTACTTAGGCCTTCAGGACAACTTCATCTTCTGGTCTTGTACCGAAAGATGGAAATCATCTGTTCAGTCACATTGAAAAACATCCATGCTCAGAATGTATTCTTACCCATGGTCTATGGATTATTCTATTTGTTTAGGATTACGGCCGAAACAATTAAAGCTATGAGGTCACGAGGCCAGTGTGTTACGTTAAATGCATGTTATGCTGACTGGTTTGGCTGTTTCTCTGGATGGATGGAAAATCTATTTCCGGGTGGAAAAACCTTTCAACTCCGAATGAAATCGCTAACTCGGCTTCAGATGAAAAAATCCTAATAAAGATTCTTCGTGTCATAGACGGAATTTCAACCCAAGTCTTTCAAACCAAACGAAATCGTCGATACCGACAGAGCTATGGAGACTCGCATTGATTGGAAGAAGCACGGGGTTGTGTCCATTCCATCAACCAGCTTATAAGTGAAAATAAGTCGTCGTTTTTTTTATTAATAATACTGTGTGTGCGTGTGTGTTCGACAACGCTAAGAAGAAAATTAAATAAAAAGATAGTTTGCAAACATCGAACGTAGGATACTGCTCTCCGAGGCAACTAACACGACAAGAACTGCGAGCACAAGTTTTTCGAATGTATGTAAATATAACCATTCTAACGCTCATTTCTCACTTTTTTAATCTTTTCCAATAGATTTTTGGCATAGTGTGGCTTTCTCCAGTTAAGTTATAAAACAATTATAATAATAATGATTCAATTTAAACAGTTCACTCCACATAACCAATCAAATGATTACTCTAAATTGGATATATTTCATAATTCTTCCTTCCTTTATCTTGTTTTTTTTGTTTATCTAATAAATCAGCTTATCTTCTTTCGCATAATCATTTGATTAGAGTAATTAAATATCAAATCCAAGTCGTTTATCTGTAACATAAACACTTTGCGGATAATGTTAGTAGCTGATGCATAAGCGTAACTTGTATTTATCTATGGCAATTTTAGTGTTTTTTTTTTACTTATGTCATTACGTGACAATATTGTCATTGTTCACTAGCTTTATGACGTTACAAAAATTCAATTGATGTGCGTCTTTATTTCATTTAAATGACGTCACTGGAAACAAACATGAATGAAACCATAAAGTTCATATTAACAAAATGGGTGATAAATTAACCAGTCACGAGGTATCAGTAGTTCGTGCTAGTACGTGAGTAGGTTTCTGACAGCCAAGAAACTTAACATAAAGAGTGATGATGGCCAGCGTTTTAAACACGTGGTGAAAAGAAGTAATGCTATCAATATTGTTGCGTGACTGCGGTGACAAAATAGTGTACTCTTGTAATTACGTTCGGATAATCTGCAGTAGCGCGATACACTTCCTGTATAATGTTCCCTTTTCCTACCCTCCCCTTCGAAGAGCGAGTTTAAAATTATCTATTTTTTATGCTGTAATTAGAACTGGGATGCATTAGTAAGCATAAATAGTATCATTTATTATACAAGTTTTATCTTTAGCGGTCACTCGATAATTATTGTTTTGTTACTGAAAACAAACCGCTCTTAATGAGTTTCATTTTATTAAAATGAATCGATTAAGTTGGCTGAACGAAAGCAGATTTCTGTTGTTGCGGTTAAAATGAATAGTAATTAATATTTTTGGTATGTTTGCAATTGGATAAAGATTAAGAATTTTATATAAAACATATTTCATAATGATTATAGGTTTTTGTGGTTTATGCAGCATTGATCAAGATAGAGAGAGATATGTATAAATTCTAAATTAGAATTTAGAATTCTAAATTCTAAATCCGAAATTATTTGATCTTATGATCTTTCAGGAACCAAAACGTATTGTTATAGTTCTCAAATATCAAGAATTTAATCGGAACTTTAACCTGTTGTTAAAGCAAAGATTTAATTAACAAAATACATTTATATACCTTTAATAAGGATGCTGAAGGACGCTTTAATAAAGATGATGTCGGTTTTTGAACGATGGTCGTTCAGAAACCGACATTAAATACCGAATTGGTAAGGCAACTGTGGCCCTACAGAAGTTAAAACCATTGTGGGAAGATAACAGAATAGTAATCACAACCAGACGAAGACTAATTGACACCTTGGTGAATTCTGTCCTCTTGTATGGTTGTGAAGCCTGGACTTTATTGAAGGACGATGAGAGGAGACTCCTGTCTTTCGAAATGAAAACTTACAGAAGACTTTGAGAATTCCCTATACCGCTCACGAAACCAATGAAAATGTTCGAAAACTGATTGATTCAGTAGACGGGAGAGAAAGGGGAAATATTCTGACAGTCATCAGAAGAAGACGGATGAAATGGTTCGGACATGTGGAGAGGGCTAATGGCATTCCAAAGCAAGCACTAGAAGGAATCATTCCGGGATCAAGGGTTAGGGGCCGACCTCGATTAAAATGGACTGATAACATCAAAAAATGGACAAATTCCTCCCTTTCTCAACTGACATCAAGAACAAGAGACCGAGACGACTGGAGGAGGCTAAAAAAGAGTATCACCTACCAGCCATGAATGACCCAACGGTTCATTCAGGACTACGGGAGAAGAAGAAGAAGAAGATACCTTTAATATAATCTCCTTTCTGCCTTATTTACTGCTGCTGAACGTTTTCATTCCTGCATCACACCATTTTTGCTGATATATATTTAATCAGTTGATGACTTCAGCATAAATCTCATCCGTGGTAGCGACCAGGACCCCCCACGAAGTGGTTCTTTCTACTTAAGGATCAGATTAGAAGCTTAAGTATGGACTATACGGGATTGGTGATTAAAGCCTTTTCCATAAGATGGATAGAAACTATTTCCATCAAGTAAAATGTGGTATCGTATTTTCATGTAAAATGAGCGATGATTTCTGACCGAAGTCGTATTGTTTCTTTATTCTGAAGTTTTGCTTTAAACCAGGCATGTTAAACTCATTTATCTCCAAGCGCCAATTTAAGAATTATACATCAAACCGCGTGTTGCAACAGAAAAGAAATCTCGAAATAAAGAGGAAAGAGATTTTTTTCATATTAACATTAGAGTATATAAGTAGAATATACAACCATGTTAAAAAAATACATATAAAATATAAAGTTTACATATTTAAATAAAGTTATATATATCATTTTTCTGAAGAAACTTGACAGCGTTTTTCATTAACGAAATCTTTAACTACAGCTCAAAAAATTTAATAAAGTTAAGAGAGGTATACCGTGAGTAGACATATCGATACAAAATTAATAACGGAAATCTCACGTAGAAAGATTATTTAATAGTATAATTTTCGCCTGTGTGTCACAGGCATCTTCAGTACATTTTAAGCTCAAATTAAACAATAACTGACAATTCCAAAAAGCGCCACCTAAGTAGCTGGTGTAAGATAACTAAAAAGGTCAATAAAGTTCCTAACAAAAAAAAATGTATACAATAAAAAGTTAGGAAAGATTAGCTGATTTATAAAGTACTATCTCTCATAAAGGGGATAGACGTAAGCCGTCGGATCTGTTTAAGTTAGGAGAATGAAGTAAAGTTTCACATGTTTCTTTATAAAGGCGTTCCATAAGGAACCGACTTTTGTGAAGGACTCTTGTCTTTCTCCAATGAACTCTGTATCTAGTGAAGATGGCATGTTCTGCAAGTCCAGACTTTTCAGATTTAAAGTATTCACTATAAGATTAGTGTTCTTCTAGCCGAATAGAGGCAGATCTTCCTGTTTGTCCAAAATAAGATAATCCACAAGAGCACGGAATATTGTAGACACCTGGATAATTAAGGTGTGGAAGCTTGTCCTTAGGAGAAGTGAGAAAGGTGGATATTTTTCTAAACGGTCGACAACAAAAATATTCAGTGGTTTTAAAACTTTTGCTATACATTCACTAATGCCTTGTAAATAAGGGATAGGAGTGCGCGTTATTTCTTCTGTATTTGAAGAGGAAGACATATTAAAACTACTCAAAGCTCTTTTAATGAAGCAATTCTTATAACCATTAGATAAAAAGGAAGACGCTATATATTGCAGTTCTTTCTGTAAAAGATTGTCTCAAGAACAAAAGGAGTGGGCTCGATGAACCAGTGTTTTAATAGTCCCTGCCTTTTGACTGGGATGGTGATGAGATTCAGCATGGATATAATGGCCTGTATGAGTCTTCTTTCTATAGACTGAGAAATGTAGGTTACCATCTGGTTGAAGAAGAATTATAAGATCTAAAAAGGCTAACTGCTTATTTGATTCTACTTCTAGGGTAAACTGGATCCTAGGATGAAGTGCGTTTAACCTAGTGAGAAACTGTTGAAGTCCATCAGAAGAGCCATTCCATACAGCAAAAATGTCATCGACATATCTGAACCAATGAGTAGGTCTGGGAGAAATGTTGTCAAAGATACGTTGTTCAAAATGTTCCATAAAGAAATTTGAGATAGCAGGAGAAAGAGGATTGCCCATTGCTGTTCCTTCAATTTGTTGACACAACTTATTTTTAAAGGAAAAATAACCAGAATGTATTACAAAATCAAATAATTTTACAATGTCTGAAGGAAAGTCCTGTTGCAGTAATTCAATGCTTTCAGAAAGAGGCACATTTGTAAATAAAGAAACAACATCTAAACTGATCATGATATCAGAAACGTCCAAAGGTATCGACATTATTTTTATAAATTCTTTATTAATTATAAAGAAAGCACTACACTTTCTTACAACTTGAAAATTGCTAACGGCTAGCCTTCGTTTAGAGTGGTCAGCGGATGTAGCCCCATACGTAGACTTGTTCTTTAAAATTCGGTAAAATTCGATATTTATGCAGTGGTGTAACAAGAATGTTTTTGAAATGACAAATAGAACATTATTTCCTTTAGGAATTGCTGAGTAGTTTGGCGTATAAAATAATCTCAAGTGGAAATGTTAATTTTTTTAAATATGTTTATTTAAATCCGTGTTGTCAAAAGTTAAATAATCATATTGGTTACAAAGTTTGGCGGGCCGCATGTTACTTGTCGGCAGGCCTCATGCGGCTCGCAGGCCACGTGTTTGACATGCCTGCTTTAAACTATTGCATCATCCCACTGGCACGCATGAGCAGCAAGTAGAAATTTCGAAATGTTGTTCCTGTGATAGAAGATCCACAATTCCTTGTGTACTGCACATTGTGTTATTTTATGCACAGAAAAATCTTTTTTTCTCTTTTTTGTGTGACATTTGGAAGTCACATATTACATCTTGAAGAACATCGGAATTTTTCTGGAAACTATCGGATGCACCTGCTGAACAATGACTGCCCTTGTGCCAGCTTCAACGCTCCACGTGTTTCTGTTTTACTTGCATTTTTGTGTAATAAGGTTCCTACACATTAGGTGTTTTTAGTTAGGTAATGGCTCATATTTAACGCTTGTTGTGTAGTGTATTTATTTGTGTGTTTATCCTATCCGCGCGGAATGGTTATTAGCTGAGTGGCTATGCGCTTCGCAACCATATGCCTGAAAAAGGAATGTCCTGCGTTCGATTCCCGTCGCTGACGTGAGGAGCTTAGGATCTTTCTCAGACAAAGCCAAGTTAGCGGATCTTGGGCAAGGACTGCAAGGTTTTCTCTCCCCAGTTTATCTCCGGTTTTCCTCCCGCAAGCAGGCAAACCGTCCCCGTGAACACACGCTTCCACAGATATAGTATACCTCCAGGAATAAGGAGTAGCCAACCTATTTTGTAGAACGTCGGTTCTGAATGCCTACACGGTAAAAAAGTGTAGGACTACGCCTGAGCGTAAAGCAGAGGTGTTTATCCTAACCCAGACGAAGCCATAGCTTAAGTGGAGAAACTAGAAAGTTTATTAAATAATCATTACGACTTATAAACCCAGTGTTATTTTTTTATTACATTAGTTTTTTTGGTCGAAAAAAATCATCTTACTCATCGGAGAACTTTTACTAAAAGACTACTCATGCCATCTCTTGTTTGTATATTTTCTTCTGTGTGTGTGTGTGTGTGTGTGTGTGTGTGTGTGTGTGTGTGTGTGTTCATTTTTGTTTCCCTCAATTCGTATGATGCTAAAAATGTAACCTTTTTTGCATTGCAATGTATATCATTGACGGATTTAAAAACATAATACGCGCGTAGGTTTTTATCTGTCTGTCTGTCTGAAATCATCTTCTCCTTGTCTTTTATTTTTAGGGAAATGAATAATAGCATAATGCCTTATGGACACATCTTATTTATCCACCGTGTTGTATACAGTATATAGGAACTTATGTGCTAAAATATAACACTGGAACCAAATTTTGATTCAGGGGAGATAATCAACAATTTCTATCTCTTCTGATGGTATTTTGACAAGAATGAAATGTATTGTTGTAAGGAAGGAAGTAATATATTCAAAGCTTAATTATTAATTAGGGATGTAAGTTTTCGGCTGCTAAAATCTCATGTCTTGTGTACTCAATATGAATGTATGCAGGTCAAATGCTGACAGTTAAGTAGCTTTACGACATTAAGAAACGTTATAGTGAACATCCATTTGCGCAAATTTAGGGTACAGCCATTTCAGCTAAATATTGCAAACGACAACATTTATTGTGTATTGGACATAGAGTAGTTGAACATTTCAGAAGATGCAAATGAAGGGCGAATTCTTAATGGGACATTTCAGAAGATGCAAATGAAGGGCGAATTCTTAATGGGGTTTTCGTAGTTATCTAACAGGTGGAGAAAATTCACTTACTGTTGCATTCCAAACGTTTCAAGCCAATGCAACAATGGAGTCTTGTACGATTTTTTGTCCTCAGAAAGTCGTCAACCAAGTGACATTTATTGGCGGAGCCCTTCGTATACCGGTGAAACGCTTGTCATGTAGGACAAGCATTAACTGATTGTCCGATGAGTGCAAACTAATGGATGTCAGCAATGCGTGGATGACTGATTAGTCAAGAGCATTGACTACAAAGCTGTTATCGTGGATGTCGATCATTAAAACGAACAGATGTGGGGGAAATCAGGGATATTGCTGATGACCTTCATGTTTCGTACGGAAATATGCATTTGTTCTTCGCGAATGCATAATATAGACGGGAGCAGCATGACGACGGTTTTGAAAATTCGCTTGTGGACATTCAGTTTAGATAATCTCCAGTAATATCACCATAATGGCAAAGAAGTTTCGAATTACAACATCACACATGGTTATAAGTATATAAAACGGTAGAAGAAAAATTAAAAATCAAGAACCTCATCGAGAGTATTCAAGAGATAAAGAAACGAGTTGATATCCTTTCTACTAAGAAGATATCGACTTGAACGAGCACTACAAATCTGACTAAAAATAACAAATGCTGCGATTATGTTGGTTATAATAAAATCTGTACAGTTCTATTCAGAATAGGAATATGCTTGATATTTTATTATGACCAATACGTAACCTCAGCATTTCCTATTTTTAGCAGAATTTAAAGTGCTCGTTCAAAACCTGATAAAAAAAACGAGTTCATATCCTGTCTTTAATAGACAGGATATGAACTCGGGTTTTTTTATTATTATATATATTTTTTATAATATCTCGAGTAATCTAGAGGATTTCACTGATGTACTATCCTGTCACCTAACGTTTCATAGAAATCCATATTTCAATTTCTTGTGTATGTATGCCGATCTATACTTAGTAATGAAACTTCAGAAAACGGGTCATTGGAAGGTCATTTCATTTTCTTCTGCTATGAACTCCATAACGGAAGTCTCATTAAATTTGTGTGAAGTTTGGGACGAAATAATTTAAAGGGAACGAAGAACTCAATGTGATTCAGATAGCGTTTTGTTGTGGTGTTTGATATTTAGAGTTGCTTTAGTGGCGAAAGAAATCATTTTCCATTGCCGGTAAGAAGACTTTTGTGCCCCAGGTTTATACGGGAATGCCTTGAATGAAGTCAATAAGATAATCTCGTATACATAATTGAGGGATTTCGTTTTATCAGAGGGTCTTTACTTTTATGTTGCAATACAATTAAGGGAATTTTTTTTTTAATATTCTTTCATTTATTATTTGAATTCACCAAAATTGCTTGTTTGATCTAGAGTAGAGTTTCCAGACTATATTAAAATAAATAAAAATCCAAAATATAAATAAATAAAAAATCTCATGATTACTATTGGCTTTTAACCTTTCGTGGGTGAAAGCACATAAAATTTGTGTCAAAAATATTCTATATTCAGTTTATTTTCTATGTTGTATATGTATTTATGCATCAAGATAGCTTGTGGATATTCACACAAAACTCTTGTTTTATTTAAGAAAATGCTTCTATCGAATCAATACTAAAGTGCAACCGAAGTCTTTTTATTTTTTGGCCGTGTAGGGATAATTCATGGGTCATTGTGGAAATTCTTATTATCCTATTTAGCATATTTATTGCTTTGCTGAAATATTTTTTTTTATTTTTCCATTCTAATCAATTTAATTGAGATAATGCATTCACTCATACTGTATTATTCAGTTCTTCTAATAATCTTGCTGCACTAATGTGCGCAGTGGAATCAAATTCTGCTAGTTATGTTGGTAATATGAAGATAATTGATGAACGGCAAGCAGAAATGTAAAAAGAAATGAAAAGTGATACCTTGGAATAATAGTAATATACTCTCCATTTTATTTGAAGGCCATTTAATATATTTGGATCATTATTGCAAGGCCAGTACTGGTTCATCTGATCAAGAACATTATTATGAAAAATAAGGTATTTTCCAGGTATCATATTTCAATACGTAATTCGCAAATATTATATAAAAAGTTCATTTTGAATACCATTCAACAACTGCGATTTCATATTTATAAGATATAACTAATAAAAAAAACTAAAAACGTAATAAAAATCATCATCGTCATGCCTATCAAGGATTTAGGCCTGGAGTGGCCTGTTCCGGCCTTAGAAGTCATCATTGAATCTTTTAAGAGGACGTCCTGGTTTTCTTTTTCCTAATGGCTTGTACTTTAAGGTTTCATTTGGTAATCTACGTAATAAAAATAATTAGTTATTATTTTGAAATTCCTTTTATCACAACATACAATAGAGAAGTTTACAATTATGTTTTATTTTCGTAACATTTCCTGTGTATTTTAAGCCCTTATTGATCAGGGGATTTCGTTCGGATGATGGGTGTTTGTTTGACATGTGAGATTCTGCCTATCTTTTTCATGATGGTAGTTTGTCCTTTGTAGGTTCGCAATCTGATGTAAAGTTTTTGATCTACTGTTCATAGAGAAATATATTATGAAATACGAGTGTATTGACATGTTTTGCTGTTAGATTCTTTCTTTTTCTTTCTCTATATAGGTAACATCCTCATTGACCCAGGAATATCATGCTTGTTATTTTCTCCTTTAGTCTAGATAATCTGACGGGAAGTATGTTTCTGTATAATGGTTTCACAAAATGATTCTGAAGATTACAGCCTACGTCTAGATAACTAGGGAACAGCTGAATCGATCGAAGTAATTTACTTGATATGAGAGAATTTATTTTTTTTATGGAATGATTTATCTGTCTACATCAGTTTTTTTTACCCGATTAGACTTCGAAGTTTGTGAGTGGATTCATTCGCGTTACTCGGTATTTACCGACTGATGTGTTTTATGCAAATGAATTGCTCAAGACTGGGAGAAATACTATGTTTGAATGCTGTTATATTTATCTGATTGTTTTGTTTTATTGCAAATCTCGAATAGTTAAGGTTTGTAGATGTTTTACACCCAGTGGTTAAAATATTAGACATGGCCATGCTAAATGGAATCCACCAGTAACATACTGCTAACGACACGTGACAGCCTTTGTCAATAAACAGTGTAGATTACGTCAGATAAATGATCTTTTTATAGCATTTTCGTGTAGCAAACATAGAAACTTTGAGAAATCAGAATGTTCCGATCACTAATGGAATAATTAGTTTTCTATAAGATTTAAAAGCAGATGACCATAGTATAAAAGACATTTCGCAGAAACTAAATCTTGGGTAGCCCTTCTTATCTTTTATCATATCATGTTTGGAAGATACTCAGTGTCTTGCGGGATTTCCATTATATTTTCAAATTCAAGCTCAAAAATTATACTAAAGTTTATATTCAGATTTTGAAAATTCCCCCACCTCCCCAAATGACTGCTTTATTTTCAGTTTGGAGATCCAACATAAGATTTCCAACATATATCCAACATAAGAGATGTAGAGTAATTGAAACATACAGCAATCCCTCGATTAGTGCGCCTAATGCGTTCTTTAAAACAGGCGCATTAATCGAAAACGCACTAATCGGATATAATAACCTATGGGAAAAAGTATAACTCGTTCCTCAAATTTCTTTTTTGAACCTTAATTTTTTTTATAAAAGAATTAAGGTATGTCTCAGGGCCTAGTTAAAGGAAACCATACCATGAAGTTGAAACACAATAAAACATATTCAGAATATAAATTTATTATTCTGTTTCTTAACGAAGAATTGAGCTAACGTAGTTTGGCAGGCATTTTGTTTATTTTTTTCATGCAACCGACGATATTGCCTCTTTTACTCTTCTGCAAATTTTACTGCCTCTCTCTTCATCAGGGTCAGACTCTAAGTATTGCTGCTTAAAAAATTCGATTGTACGAAAAATATTTTCAAATTGTTTCTGTGAAATCTCTTTTGGGTGACTATCAGTGGTTAAATTTTCTTCAGATTCTTCGGGATCTTCCCGCTGTCCATCTAAATTTAGCAGGTCGGAATCACTCAATTCTTCAGAATGAGATTTAAATAACTCTTGGGCGTTATCATTGAAGGAGAGAAAGAAATGAAGGACGTACTAATTAGTCGCCAACACGCAAAATCACGTGCTTTATAGATAAAATTTCCCAACTGTTATACAGGCAAAATAGTTACCACTTTAAAATCTACAATGATCATAAAAGAGAAGTTCATTTTCCGACGTGTAATAATAAACAACTCATCCCAGAAGACGGATTGATTACCATGTTATCGGAATGGATTCTCCTTTTTGTGACATGCGCAGAAGTGTCAAAGAGTCTCGAATCTGTGGGCGTACTATAGCAGACAACATTAATTTTGGGTGTAAAAATTTGGAACATAGTATACATAGTGTACATGGAAGTAGTGTAGTATGCCATTAAAAATAACTTTGTAAAATGTTTTAAATCGGTATCTAAATTATATCATTCTGGTGAGTGATTTTTTAAAATTGTTAGCCATAAAAAAGTATAGATAGAAAATTTTTAACATCTGTAGCATTTATTATTTTTTTTTACTCTTAATAAAATCTAAACATTTAGTCACACCAATCCAGTGGTGTAATGTGCACAATTTCTTGCCAATTTATCTCTGAATGCGCATTATGTTGGTTTTACAGTAATAATGAAATATACATCTCCAAAGACTGACTTGTGGTCTTTAAGGTAATTTACAGCATATTGAATACTGTCTAGAATCTGCGAAGAACGCTGATGGTTTTTTTTCAACTGAGGATGAATTGGCTTGTCTCATACGGAGGTGACAAAGTATTTGGTTCTGAAAATTGGGTGTTTTTATTTCTCAAAACAAGCAACTAAAAACAGGCAAACTGACTAGAAGAAGGCGGTAGTTAAGCTTATAATTTACTGGATCCTTAATTGCTATCAACGTAATTCCAAACAATAAAAATAACCCAACGTTTTGACTATGAATTTCCTTTTTTTTTATGTGCTGCCTATTTGGTGCTCAGTTCGAATTCAACTCCATATACAGTTGCTGTGTTCTATTGATTAATGTTCTACTAGATTTCAAAAAAATATGAAAATACATAATCAGAATTACCAGTACTATTTTCATATGATTTATAATCATCATCATTAGAATTTGAATTCACAAATAGTTCTAATATGAGCGATACTTCAGTGCATGCATACATCTCGATTGGCGGTGTATTTTATAATTCATTTTCTTTAAGCTGCTGCATAGAAGACACTTGAAATTTTAGACTCGGTTTCTCTTTTAAATTTAATCAGGATTTTCGGAACAAAATGTTTCTCCGTGAATAGAAGCTTTTAATTTGCACCAAGAGTAAACTGATTATGATTTAAACATAACCAAATTCTTTCAATAGCAAGATTACAACACATCACAATTTGGCAATGGTGATTTAGCAAACTCATAAGATTCTGCTAAATCACGTATTATTGTTACAACTTTTTTTATAATAATAATGCGTGATTTAGCAGAAGTTCACTTAATTTCATTTACTGTTTCTATTTCAAAAAATTTACTGACTACTGTAGATTCTGAAGATCATAACACCTTCATATGCGAAATCTGTAATGAGTTCATGTTTTCTGATAGTTTCAATGTAGGATGAAAATGTGAACTTTGACAAAAATTCAATACTTTTTTTAAAGTGGTATTTAATCGCTCTTACTATCGTTATTTTCTTCCCACTAGTTTGTTGGTTGGTTAATTTTTGGAAACCATTAGTGCTGAGCTGATTAATAAAACCGACTGAAAAATCATTAAGCTTCTTTGTTATTATTCATTGATTTTTCCTTCTCTCTCTCTCTCTCTCTCTTTTTCTCTGAACAAAAAAAAAACGTGTCAATAAAAACATTTAAAAGAGCAATTAGCTTTATGGAAGAAAGTAAAAAAGGCTGTTTCTATACAAGACACTGATAAGACAAAAAGTCAAGATTGATTGCAAATGTTTGCCCAGAATATAAATGTAAAAAAAATACACATTTGTAATTATTATAATATGAAAAAAGATCGTGGGGAAAGTTTAACAAAGCTGGTTAGTTAGTGAAGAATTATAGAGATATCAGTTCTGTTTACAACCCAAATCTCTAAAAATGTTCTACTCATTTCCTTTGTGCGTTATTCTATTTGGATTCAAAAAAGAAAAAAGAAATTCTTAAGTGATAAAAGGGGTCCGTTGGCATTTATACTTGCCGCGCTACATTTCTCTTAGAGCAAAGACAACATTCATCCTTCAGCTTTCAAAAGCCCTAGTTCGAATCCAGTCCAGTCCTGGACTCAATGAGCCTTTGTAAAGGTGATTCCAACTAACCTAGTGGAGTTTTAGCCTTTGAATTCATTTTTTCTTCTTTGTACTCACAAAATCTATAAATCGGGCAGATTAACACAGGCAATTACTTAATTGCTTAGGCCGTTAATTGCTTAACCTAACAAGCCAAATCGCTTCACAATACTTGGATGAGATCCATACGTGGTTACGATACGTGATTACCAGATTATTATAAGTGCTTATTTTGCAATGTCAGTTTCTCAGAGACCCTTTTTGAAAAGAAGATGCGATTTGAACTTGAATTAGCATTGTTGAATAGGACAGCCACTACAAAATATTATAAAAATGGTATTGATTAGTTCGTTCCTTGCCGTTGTACTACAAATAACAAGGTAGCGCTTGTAAAATCATCAAGATGAAGTGTACTCAAAACTCAGTATGTTTTGATTGTTTACGTATTGTATAACTGTCAAGTTGTTAATTTGTTCCGAATTGTAATTCTAAAAACATAAAGCAGGATTAATTTAGGATAAGTTTTAGGATTAATTCCAAGGTTTAGAGTAAATAAGGATTAATTCTAAGATGTAGAATTTGTGGTTATGATGAAAGTAATATTAAATTTATTTGTAAGCGCACCTCAGAAATTACTGAATTAAAATAAATAAGCCGGATAGTAATAAGTAAGTCTGCAAACTTTTGAAAAGAAGAGAAAGTCTGTGACGGTTATCTCGGTATAGGATTAGTTAATAGAATATCACTTAAATGTAGAAATTGCTTCACTGCAGAAAATTACTTGTGGGTAGAAGAAACGGTGGCCGAATCAACTAGAGAATTGATAAGTTAGTAGAAAGTGTAAATAAGAAAATAACTGAGTCGGGGTTAAAAGAGACTAATCAGGAACAGATAATTACAGCCACAATTCTGATGAAAATAACTGGCTTTTGGATGAATCTTTGGGAAAGAAAGTTGTAAATAGGTAGGGTTCCTTTTTTGTTACTTAATTATAAATATAAATTGTTCTTTAAGAGCTGGTACTAAAACCATTAGCCCCTCCATGGTAAGAGGGGTAGGGAATAAGAATGTTAATCAAACTAGAGAGAATGATCTAAAAACAGTCTGTAGGGAAAATGGCAGAAATTCCGAGGTATTTATCCTATTAGGAAAGAATGATTTTAGGCTTTGAAAAGATTTTAACACTGTTTTGGACTCACTGGTATTTAATACTTTATGCAGACATAATAATTTTGTGTTTAATACTGACATTTTTGAAAAATCAGGATGCTCCTAAAGTTTTTCTTAAAAATTGTTTAAACTTTAAAGATAACAAAAAATTCTGTTTAATTTTAATGTTGAGTGATTTTAATTTAATATGATTGAAAGAGGAGGTATTATTTCTCACGTGAGGTAGAAGCTTGAGATCTTATATGAAAAATATAGCTGACGGTCCTAAAATTTCATGGGATCACAGACGCAGTGGAGAAGATAATAATGACTTTTTGATTAGTGGTGATTTTTTAAATGATGTCTGTTTGATTTCCTGTTACTAGGTTTCAGTGCAAAATACGTTCTGTTTGGTTTAATTTTTTAATCCGTGTTTATTTAGTGGCCAAGAAAAGCCACTTTCGTAACTAAATACTAAATCTAGTTTTGTTTACTTGAATTAAATGGTGCTACATAAAGTATTAAATACTAAACTATTCCGGTAAGTGCACCATGCTGTATACAAGTGTATCGTTTATCCCATTTATATGCGATAAATAATCAGATAAATGGTTAATTACCACTGAATTTGTTGGCACGTTATAAGACATTTGAAATAAAAAGAGTAATCGCTTTTTTTTTTTTTTTTTTCAAAATACGTTCTCTTAATTTGTAACATAGCTTATTTACGATTCTTATATTTCTTATAACATTTAAAAATATACTCAAAAGCGATGTTAACCATTTCCACCATTATATTTTTAAGGTAGCACGGTTAGACTGTTGATGTACTTTTAGATTGATGGTAATATCACTGTACCATCTACAGTGATAACGGTTTTTATTATTATTATTTTTTTTTTTTGATTATTGGTATTGGTATATATCAAAAATATTAGCATTAAAGAATGCAAATTTCTAGAGATAATTATAATTTTTGAAAGAAAGAAAGAAATGTGTATGTTTTTCTTTTACCTCACAGTGACTTTCAACATAAAACCGGATTTTGCTTTAATATACTCATGAACCAAGAATTTTAATCGCCTTGACTAGCCAACTCACAAAATGAATCTTCGAGAGAACCCGAGAGTGTGATCGTAATGTTGAAAGTAAACATAATAAGAATTTAGGATCATTATTGAAATCCACTGAGGATAGTAAAGTTTTAATATTTGCTGACTTAAATTAAAATGTGTCCATCGGGGAAAATTATATGGCGACTGCAACGAAAACATGCATCGTTTCAAAATATTCTTAGAAAATAATAACGCGTTTGATAAGAAAAGAAAGAGAGAGAGATAGAGAGAGAATTTGAATTCGATATTATGATCTAAATAACAAAATATTAAGTACAATAATTAAGTTTTATTTGAAAGACATTAAATGCTACTGTGAAGCGTAGCGAAATATCATTATCGGTGACAATAACTGAAGGAACATATATTTTCGTTTCTTTTGCAGAGTATACCCTCATTATTATTATAACAAATAATGTGTATTATTTATTAATAAATTCTCGAGCTTCCTTAGCTCAGTCAGTATAGACGAAGCCCTGTGGTCGGAAAGACCTGGGTTCGATTCCCGTCAGTGACGTGAGGAATCTTTATCTGGTCTCTTTCGACTAAAGGTGAGGTAGGGGTTTTTTCACCCGAAAACTCGGGTTGTGTGTTCACAGGGCCGATTTGCCCTGTGAACACACAAACGGATCTACGGTCATGAATACGTCCCAGTCATATGCCGGTCCGAAGCCCGGATAAAATTGGAGGTGGCTGGGGAAAGCAAAGGTGAACTAACCTGTAAAAATCTCACCAAGAACACTTTGTGGACAATGCCTACAAAGTCACCTGCGGTCAGAAACGACTGAAAGGGAAAATCAGAATACCGAAATTCTCTTATGGATTCTAAAGAAACATTTTTTATGAGAGTACGTTACTAATATATAACTTCAAATCTTTGTGTTCATTCAGATGGGCTAATTTGTTCCTTCGTTTTATATAGTTATGCCATAGAAACCGTGTACCCTTCCAGTTTAGCATATTGTGTCTCCGAATAATTCGCATATCGCACATAACTCTGAGAATAAACGCAAAAGTCAGAAGAGACGTTTCGTCCAACAAAAAGAATGAAAGGAGATGAAATGAACTGACGATATTAGCGATTTCTAAAAAATCTACGTGCAAGTTTACGTTCTGGGAAATCTCTTATCGCAGATGCGATAGTGACAGCTATGTATAAGATTCCTTGCTCGGAAATGATAGGAAAAACAATAAGAATATTTCTGGTCAAAAGGCAAAAATAAATGATGATAAAAAATAGTGTTGCTTCACAGCTAACCGCGCGTCTAATATGATCGAGGGAGCATTTTGTTGGTGGGAGAATAAATGTTCTATTGTGAAGAACCTTGCAGACATGCCTATGACTTCTGTTCGATCATCCACGGTCCATGATTACAACATTACATGCAGAGTCTGATGAAATCAGTCTTTTAGAAACACAATGCACAGTCAACGAACTAGAAAGGCTCAGAAACATGAGTGGGTTTCAAAACATCTCATCAAAAGTATCCGGACACCTACTCGAAACTGTAATCAGACTTTCCATGTGACACACTTTCCAGTAGTAGACATGAATACAGGGGTGGGTCCACCCTTTGCTTCTATGACAACTCTAACTCTGCCGGGGAGACTTTCTACCAGGTGTCGGAACGTCTCTGGAGGAATGGCAGCCCATTTTTCCTGAAGAGCTGTAGCCAGAGCAGTTTGTGATGTGGGTCGTTGGAGTCTGGAGCGAAGCCATCGTTCTAATTCATCCCAAAGGTGTTCCGTGGGATTCAGGTCAGGGCTCTGGGCCGGTCAATCCATTTCTGGAGCGTTATTGTCCAAAAACCATTCCCTCACAAACCTTGCTTTATGGCAGGTACCATTTCATGTTGATACAGATAATAGTCATCAGCGAATTGATCTTCTCCAGAGACAGTACGCAACGGGTCAAAATGTCCTTGTACCCTTCCGCATGTGATTTCCGTGTAGTGTTACGAGAGGGCCAAGTCCTTTTCATGAAAACACCCCGACACTGTAACGCAACCTCCTCCAAATTTCACTGTTGACACTACACACACACTTGCAGGAATAATTCTCCAGGCATTCGCACTCAGACCCTCCCATCGGACTGCCACATGGCAAAGCGTGATTTATCACTCCAAATCACACGTTTTCAGTTGTCCACTGTCCAGTGGCGTTGCACTTTACACCACTGCAGGTGGAGCTTAACGTTCACAGGAGAAATGTTTGGTTTGTGGGCAGCTGCTCGCCCATGAAACCCCATTCCTCTTAACTCTCAACGCACGGTCATGGTGCTGGCTGGACAGTAAAGTAGCACTGCGGAACTTCCGGGTGACGGTTTCTCTCGATGTCTGGCAATTTCCACGAACCACCTTCTTCAACGCTCGACAGTCCCTGTCTGTCATTAAACGGAGCCTACCCGACAGCGGTTTTGTTGTGGTTGTCCTTCACGTGTCCACTTCACAACCAAGTCACCAACTGTTGACTTGGGCAACTTGAGGAGGGTTGAAATGTCTCTGACAGATTTCTTACTGATGTGGCAATCAATAACTAGTCCACGTTCGAAGTCATGGGTCTCCTTGTACTTCTTATCACGGAACAACACACAGCTCCGTGCCGCCTTTTATACCGGTAAGTGAGGTCATAGTGATGACATCTAGATGTCAGTTTACGAATTACAGAGGCGTGTCCAGATACTTTTGATCAGTTAGTGTATAAAGCCATGCCATGAACCTTATACAAAAATATTGTCAATTTCACTAGAACATTCCGTTAACTGTCTTTTCTAGATGCACTCATTGTTAATTCTTGCTCTGGACATCTCTCAAACCTCTGGTTTGAGAGACTTCCAGAGACTGGTTTAACAATTCAGTTTGATTAGCTTACCGTACATCAACTTTTGATTCAAAAGCGTCTAAAGTTATCCATGAAGATAATTAATTATTTCATATTTTGTACAAAAGAACACGCAGAAGCAAATATGTTTTATACGATTTCGGGGATGTTTATTTAGAATTATGATGCGCACAACTCGTGGGAATGTTATTATAGTCATCCCAATATTCATACCGGAAATGGTATCATATTTGATAGTCGAGAAGTGCTAAATGATCATCGGTCTCTCTCTCTCTCTTTTCAAATGGATTGGAACCAGGATGCGTATTTTTATTGCAAATAGCTCTTGATTTTTTTTCTCTTTACTTCACTAATGTCGTTCTGGCGGAGTTGATAAAAGCCTGCTCTATTCTATTCACAAACTATTGGTTCGAAACCGTCTATGTCAAGTATATTTGTACTACTCTTTGAACATTTATTCGGAAAGTTCAGAAACGTATGAGTAGTTTACGTTACCAATTATGCACCTCCATAAGTATGAACGATCGGAAATGGAAAACCAAACTGTTTTGGAAGAAGTTTGTTCGTAATGTTCATAATGGTCTTCTGTAGATCACGTTCTCTTTTTTGCAATGAGAATTCAATGCTTGACATTTTTCACCTCCTTGAAACGTTGCAACTATAATAATGAAAAGAATTTCAAAAGATGATAAAATAAGTTTATAAATTACAAGTGCTTACGATATTTTTAACTTAAATTTTTGTTGAATAATGCCAACTCAGGTATATGATTTATTTAATGCTAATCACATGTGCAATCATATAGTGCACATGCTAATCACATGTGCAATCATATAACTAATCATATAGTGCACGTTGTGTATAAAACGTGATGAAAGACAACTGACATCCGAGATTATTATAAACTTCATAACCTTTACAAAGAGAAACTTTGCACTATTCATTAGTATAATATCTGCAAATCACTATTTTGAGAACATATCAATTTAAAAATATACTGATGTGATGACTGGTTAACAGAGTGAACAGTTCTGCTCTCCAACCCACACAGCAGAACTCTTCACTCTGTTAACCAGTCATCCAAAATTCAAGTCACACTTTAGCGTAGGTATTTCTAAATATGTTTCAATTATTTTTCCTCTAACTAACCATCAGTGCTAATAATAGCATATATTATACTCTACACATTTACAATTTTTTCCTAGATTTTTTCGCATGAGAAAGTACCAATATTCGTATATTGGTACTTTCTCATTACTTCAGCGAAAGAAGGCCAGCGATCAAGTGAGACTAAAGTATGCTTTTACCGCTACTTCATTATCAGAATTCCATTCATAAACTAATTCTTGCGAGGTTACTAGATATGGGCCTGGTCTGTTTTTATTATACACTTTCATTAACTTCTCTTGGTGTAGGTAGAGGAGTAATGAAGTCGAATTGAAATGCATAAAGAAATGAAATAGTATAAGACTATTGTAAAGCAATCACGGCTTAATAGGATGCTATCATAATATTGCATTATGGGAATAATTACGTATAATGAGTTCTGCAATGAAGAGGACCAGTCCAATAGTGCGATTTCTATTTATGTGAGCGACCCGTCTAATCTACTATAATATCTATGCGTGGCGTTTCATATTTGCGTGGATTGGCCATCGTCCCTTGTGGATGAGGTGTTTTGGTACTCCGCAGAATCTGTTCCGACTTCCATCCAGGTTGCTACAAGGACCATTAAGCTACACTAATATTACGAAAGGTAATTACAGTATGGGCATTCGCTGTAGCGTCCTTTGTTATGCCTGTAATCCAATTACCCTGTTATCCTGTTTAATTACAACTGATAATTGCCTCTAGTTGCGAAACTGAAGGCTTTGGCCTAAAGCTTTCGGCTCTAATGAGCGCGCGCAGAATGCACTAATAAAGTCAAGAATGGATTTTCTGTTCTTGTGGAAAAAGGTTTCCCAGTCTTGATGAGACAATAAACAGTGTAATTGAGGTAGGTATATTGCACACGACCGCTATATTATGCCGCTGACTCTAGTTATTACGACACGTAAGAAAAATAATTAATGGAATAGAGATTGCTGAGCTAGGAACTTGTTTTAGACCTTCCGTCCTGGCTTTGCAGACATGGTGAATCCACACACACACACCCACACACACACACACACATGCACACACCAGACAGGATTTATAATTACGTTTTCTTTATTTTTATATTACATTTGCTTTCCTGATTTAATTATGATTCCATAGCGAGAGAGTGTGCATTATTTTTGATACAAATATGATTAAGTGTTTTGAATACCATCTCATCAGTCTTTTTCGTAGAAAAAGGCTTAATGAGAGAATGAATATAATTTGCTCTCTTTTCACTGAAAAGTTACAAGAAAACATCTGCAAACCCAATATAGAATAGTTTACATAGGGTAACAGCGGTGTCGAAACCGATTAAAATGTGTGTATCAACACACTTAGCTTGATTAAATATTTATAATCGCTTAACACATTAAATGAAAAAGAGTAGAAGGTTTCCTGCATAGTCTTGCGGTATTTTTATTGTGTAGTTCTATCGTGACAGATATTACAAGCCCCCCCCCAACACACCCAGTTTCACTCTTTGAAAAGACAGAGAGAGAGAGAGAGAGAGAGAGAGAGAGTAGACGATACTCTCGAAGTCCTACATTTTAGTAATCGGAAGGCAGTCAACCTCTACCTTTTGTCATCGCAAGATGAATGCATTTCTCTCTTGCAGCTTCAATTCTAGTCACTGACACATAAACACATTTTTCTCGTTTTTTTCCTTTCTCACAGGGGGAAATTGTATTTATTTCGTCTTTCCTGGGTCAGAGTAAAAAGAAACTGGAGTTTTAATCCTAAAAAACATTAAGAATTTTAGCATTAGGAATAATAACACTTGTACTAACTAGTACTCGGAAGAAAAACGTATTGTGGCAAAAACAAAACTGGAAATTCTCTGGAACGATGTTTCAAACTAGTACTTGATGAGAAAAGGATTGAATAATGGGTAATGGGTAATTAGAGTATAATAGATAGACTATTCTTTCATAAGATAGACTATTCTTTCATGATTTACGGGGTGAAGCTTGAATAATTATAAATGGTAGCATACTTCATTTGTGTCTCAGACTGCTCATGTTTATAAAATAAATGTCAAAGTGGTTTTTGTTGTTGTTATTACGGGACTATATTATATTTTTTGAGAAGTTGTTCCTGTCGGCAGAGTTTGGCATCGAGTTTCTTCTGTTATTTATGATGTTAGCGTAAGGATTAAGAAAAAAAATGTGTCCGTTTGAGGTGAAAATCTTACACACACACACACACACACACACACACACATACACACACACACATCGATTATACTGTTATTCTTGTCATATTTAGTGGTTGAAATATCTCCCCTCCTACAACAGAACGAGGACACTTCAAACTGAAATGTATACTTGTATTTTATGGCGGGTTTGTGGGCAAATTGACTTGGAGCTTGTCATGATATCAACAACAATTCACTCCCGTTTATTATTTATTGATCAGTCCCATAAGGAGGTGAAAGGCTTTATTTCTGGAAAATCCTACGAGAATATGCGAAATTTATAGACACAATTCACTCGTCTCATAGACTAATTTATCTTAGTGAAAAATTAACTAAAATATTCTCCTGCAAATCAGTTTTCTGGAAAATGGAGAAGCGGCTTGCATATTTATTATAATAGAAAAATATCGCCCATACTAAACACATAGTAAAGAAAAGAAGAATGCAACAAAAAATATTAGGAGACCTTGATTTGGTACACCATTTGATTAACTACCCGACTTAGTCAAAGCAGCAGAGTAGTAATATTATCATTATCTGAGTAAGATTTCTTGATGGATTTAAGAAGCTTAAATTATCCAGAAATACGAAATCATACTAAAGTTTTTGTTAAGTAAATCCCACTTGCATTAATTAATACTTAAAGTAATGCGATAAAGAGAAAAAAAACTGAGTAATCTATAAAAGTGGACAAGAAAATATCAATCAATGGTAGACGGAAAATGCTGTTGAACTTGTAGAGCATGAAGGAGTAAAACGTTCATTTCGATTGAGGAAAAATTCTCACAAAAGAGGAACAGAATGAAGTAACAAATTTGGAAATTAAAGTGTAATTTACCAATTCAGATAGGCTCAAGTTTAATATATGTTGTTTAATTACTGTTATTTTACAAACAAAATATAAGGTGATTAGTGCGAAGTTGCATTTTGTTGCTATCCAGAAGAATCGAGCTATCCACAAGTTAATTCAGCGAGTGCTTTATGTAAGTGCCTTAGCATCATGGGTGGGCTAAGGATCTTTTAATATTTTTTTAAATTAATGGGCATCAGCGAGTAGTTATAATTATCCGATTTTAATAAAAATTATTGGACGACGTTTCCTCAAATCTTGAAATAATGTGTCATGGACATTGGTTCACTCCTTGATGATACTGACGGACAATGAAAATAAACGGATGGCATCCTTAGATCAACAATACTAATTTAGGCCATTCTTCTGATTTAAAATAGCATTGCCATTTCTTTCTTCATCAAGCTGCATCAGAAAATTTATATTATAAGTGAGTATCTCTAGAAAGAATAGTTTTGAGGGGGGGAGGCAATCAGAGAAATTACTGTTTAGATCCGGAACATCCTGAAGAATCTCAATGCATGTTATTCTAGTACCATTATTTCTAAAGATATTCACTTAGAATATGAAATTTCTGATGCAGCTTGAAGAAGAAAGAAATAACAATACTATTTTAGATCATTAGGATGAATTCCATCTAGTAGTTAATGTGGGTCAACAACTAATGGAATGTGAGAGTTGGAAAGAGAAGTTACCCCATTAATATTAATACACCAATATCATGCGAGGCAGGAAATGAATTTCCTAATGGTTTACCCAAATATTAATTATCGTTTCCTAATGATTCCCCCACACGAAACTTTAATTTACTTCTCTAGTTACCTACTTATATACAGAGAACGACTGGCGCCTGCTTATTCTCCTCTCTTGTATAAAATTCTGCAATAAATTTCAAATAGCAGCACTTCGGTATGTTTAAATATCCATAACAACATACAGAAAAATTGTCGACAAGAAAAAGAGAGAAACTGTCTCATTATTTTGTTCTCTCCATCTGAGGCATGCACACTGCAAGACTGCCTGAAGGGGATGCCCATTAATTTTTAAATGATAAGCTAAGCTTGAATTTCAGTCCTTTGAGCGAAAGTACGAGGAAAGCGTAAAAAATTCCAGTAATTCACATTAATATACAAAATATTTCTGTGCGGCATCTCGGAAGCAATTCCTCTTAGCGCTTGTGGTTTTAAAAGATTATCTTCTTAAAGAAAGAGACAGCGATTTCTCCTCAATTGCTATTCACAAGAATCGTCCACTTTACAAAGTAGCTAAGTTTACACGGAGAGAGAGAGAGAGAGAGAGAGAGAGAGAAGCACTTTTGTCTTCTGCCCCGCTACTTTTCGCAGACATCGTGATCGGTGTGCGGAACAGAGGAAATAATTGTCCGACCTGCCTCCGACAGCTTGTTTCTGTCCGCGGTGATCGATGCGAGAGTCACCTTAGCTGTTTCCACAGGAGAAAAATCGAGCAATTTTACGGAGAATATAACCCTGTTCAAGGAAGTTCACGACAACTTTAACATTCGCAATTTTAGACCAACCCATCGTTTGCCCAGCGATGGGCGACTGACCCCGAATGTCACAACACAAATTGAGTGTGCAGTGTTTATGGGCGGAAGGAACAAGGAAAAGACGTGTTAGAAATTGCACATTAAATGTCAGGGAAAGTACTCGTCACCTGGAGATGGCGACGCTCTATTTTTCGGGTGTCCTCCTGGTTTCTTTTATGCTGTATTGTAGAAAGGACCGGTGTGAAGTTGGCTGCCTGTTATCCGAAATTTAACTGACAGATAGCATGTATAGCAGATGGGAAAGAAATACCATCCCCCCCCCCCCAAGCACAGTGTGCATGTGTGTGTGTGTGTGTAAGGAGGAGTGGAAATTGCTTAAATTCAATTGGCATCGGCATAAGAGAAATAAATATTGATAATAATCACTCATAATTTTGTTATTTTCTCTACTCCTAAAATTCCTTAATAAAGAACATTCACACGAAGAACAAAAAAGGTCGATGTTTCTGTGATTAATTATGAAGCATTCCAGTAACAATATTTCGCACTTGATCTTGGCAGAGAAATAATGGGGGGGGGGGGTTGACATAGTAATCCAACTGAAGATGTAGGAAAAATTTAATACAAACTGAGCTGAAATAAAAATGCAGGTCATCAATTAAACGGGGCTGAAATTAATAGATAATCCTGTTGAAACTATGGGTGTTTATATTTTTCTGAGACAATCAGTTTAAGGAAAAACAAGACACAGAAATCAAAGAATCACACTTAGAAAGAAAACATTTTAGCTATATAAAGGTTATCTGAGTTTCGCGCGGTTAGTCTAGTGGCTTTGCGCTTCGCACCCATATACCTGGGGAAGGAGTGTACTAGGTTCGATTCCCGTGGACGACGTGAAGAGCTGAAGGAGCTTCCTTAGCCAAAGCCAAATTAGCCGGTCTTGGGAGTGAACAGCAGGTTTTTTTCCCCCAGTTTATCTGAGTCTTTTCATCCCGCAAACAGGCAAACCGGTCCAAAAACACACACGGATTACAGTCATGAATATCGCCCTTAGGGGATGCAGCAAAGGAGTAGCGAACCCTCTGCATTAATACGCCATAAGCCCTTCATTAGAAGGGGACTCAACTCGTCCTAGACGGATGAGAAGGATAGGATAAGAAAGTGTATCTGTTAGCATATTTACCGGTATTAAAAAGAAAGCTGTTTATGTGCAACAATTTCTTCTCTACATGGGCAACGTGTGATAAAGAGGAAGATAGTTTACAAGGGGCCCAAAGAGTCTTGGAGAGACGAATGCTTCACATAATGAAAATATGAATGGAATAAAGATGTAAATGGACATGGACGGGTCATATATGTTAGTAGATTAACATGATCAACAGAACAAAATCAAGCACTCAGTGGATGCTAAGAGTTGGAAAGAGCATCAAAGAACGAGAGGATATCTGCAATAGTTTGACGTAAGACAGTGTGAACATAGCTCTGCTTCCAGAAGTAGCATGAAAATACTCATAAAAGAAACGCATCCTGTATTTTTCACATTAGTGTTAGCACACACCATTTGTTACTATTTTGAATACAAATAAAATATCTACATAGAGAGAACTTGGTTTCGGAAATATTGCACAAATATTTGGTGATTAACTCCTTTACTATAGAAATAGAACTATTCTATTATATTGTAATTAAACCCGTACTGTAATTTCTAGTATCCGTGTTTTTTTTTTCTTTAACTGGTAGTCTAACTGGTAGTCTAACCCCATAGTGATTAAAATACACCACACATGCAGGAGGTGATTCATGTTGTCCAGAAGGGGTCGTAGTAGGAATTCGAAATAGATAGATAGATAGGTAGGTAGAGAGAGAGAGTCTGAAATTGCTCGCATCATTTTCTTAATCATAATTTGAATGATTTAGTTTTGGGATTAGTACATTTCTTTTTTTTTTTGTTCTTTGATTGTTTCACTTTGTAGGCAGCGATTGTTGATGTTGCACCTGTTATTGTCCATTCACTGAATTGGCACTACCTTTATTATCGTGGACTGAATTAAAATTCAATTTGTACCAATTTTCATGCTGAGGAAATTAGATCCGAAATTACACAGTCGGAAACAACAGTCCTAATAATTTTTAAATATTAAAATATAAAAATGTGCGGTGATATTTTTCGCTGTGTCATTATACTTCTTTTGTTATATTAAATATCTTTATATTTTCATTTCTTCCTTTCATTCTCTTTCAAATATTTCTCAGCACTCTTCTATTAGAATAAGAACAATCTGAACAAAGATAAAGATCGGCATTTCGCTATTCTAAATAGACATTCTCTTTTCGAGAAATTTATTTCTTCATCAAAGAAACAAAAAACATCGCTTTTTCTTTCTTTGGGATTAAACATAGAGTAACTGCTTAGTATTTTCGAATAAAAGATAAATATTTTTCTGAGATAAATGAGATAAACATCGCGACTTAAGTGCATTTTAATGGTATTGCCGCCTACCACAACTAACTTTGCATCGAGCTATGTTCGCTAATTTTAGCGAACATAGCAATGAATTATTTGCAAATATAGTCTACTTCCTATTTAACGATAGCTTTTATGAGCTTCTGCAGCGTCACTTCATATTTCAGGAATGGGATGCGCCGTCTGCCGCCTTGTCTAGAACCTTTTGTCCACCCTTTATTGTCGTCATCCACAGATGTAGACATCATTAAAAGAAAATTGAACCATAACTCAAAGAACGAATTTTTATGAATTGTCCGTCACTGTTCAACGATCCTTGTAGGAACAAAATGGTGGAACATTCAGACAATTTCTTACCATAAAAGACTTAAAAATGTAAAACGCAACGAGCCAATTCAAATTGGTATATAAAATAAAAATTCCAACTAACAATGCTCTTAACGACATCTCGGTGGATTTGTGGATCGATAATTATAACATCGAATGAATAGTTTGCGAACAGAGTGAATATTCTTTGAAAGAAAATAAAATTCTATTTTCCTCTTTCTTTTTAAGAATACTGGCGTCTTTTATCTCTTCTGAAGTTTAAATATATAGGTTGTTTAGTAACCATATGTCTCCGTTCACCTGGGACGTGTGCGCTAGTCTTTGTCTATTGTTGTTTTATTTATATTTTAAAATTATGAATTTTGGATTCCAGTAGATTAGCATATTGAAAGTACTGGTATAACATGTTCAAGATGAAGGTGTACTGCTAAAGAGAATAAACAAGTTTTTATGTAAATTTTGCAATAATGAGGGATTTTTAGATTCTGTTTCTCTCTGTCTGTCGTCTGGTATGCTGGAACACTGAACAGTTAGTATGCAATTTAAGTTCAGGTATGGATAATGTGTGGAGTGTCATTTATTGGTCAACACATGCATTGTGTCCGGAGTATTTGCCTTATTTTCCGGCAAAATAGCAACAAGATTATTCTTAATTCTGGAAAGAATCATAAATAACAAATAACTGGTTGTGTGGAGTTGGATGAATAAGACAAAAGTTCTCTGTCGTATGAGCAGAGTAATCGATTGGTACAGAATCTGCCGTTCTATAACACTTTTTATTTCGTTTCAAAGTTTGTTTTATAAAAATGATTACGTATTATAAATAATTCAATTAGTTTGGTTAACTATCCCGTTTTGAATGCTTATAAATGTTTAACTATTTTTGGAAAAGAATTTCAACCTTATTTCTTTAAACCCTTATCTGTTTAAATTATTGAGTAGGTTTTTGACTGAAAATATTCGCAGTAGCAAATGCTACATGATGGATTATTTTGTCATGTCAATTAATACGACGTAATGATAGTATGGCCTATTGATTGACATCTCCGTAAGATAAAGTTGCTATTAAATCCATATGATGTCATTTTATAAAGAATGCGTAACGAATTCTTGTCACGGAAATTCTTGATACTGTCACGAAATCAACTATCTGTCTATCTATTCACAAGTTACTTATCTTAAGAAAGTCAGATTAAAACTACAGGGCATTTAAAGAAATTGTGAAATCTCCATCAGAAACTTTTATTCACAAAAATGTTGGGAAATATGATATAAATTTTATATAAAAATAGACTTCCGAGCAGTTTATTTTAGATAACTTCCGAATATTTCATCATTTTTGTGTATAATATTTTCAACAACTGGCCTGTGAGATGTG